>NC_091551.1:5298884-5301384 GCF_042767895.1 Penaeus vannamei
TATTATCTATTTCTATTGTCTATTCGTGTGTATTCGTCTTATTCATTTATCTTTATTGTCGTTTTCATTTTTATCCAGCTATTTCTATTATCTAATCGTGTGTGTTCGTCTTTTTTATTTATCTTTATTGTCGTTTTCATTTTTTCCCAAACTATTTCTATTATTTATTCGTGTGTATTCGTTTTTTTTTATCTTTATTGTCGTTTTCATTTCTATCTAGCTATTTCTATTATCTAATCGTGTGTATTCGCCTTTTTTATATTTATCTTTATTGTCGTTTTCATTTTTTCCCAACTATTTCTATTATCTATTCGTGTATTCCTCTTTCTTCTCATATATATATATTTTTTAGCTTTCTTTCCTTTCAATAAGATAAATTATTGAATTCTTCTATTCTATCTCACCTGTTTATCATCTAATCTTTCTCTCTTTACTTCTTTTTCTTGACATTTTTCCCGTGTTCCGTCAATGTTTTGACAACTTTCTGAAATTTTGTCCATTTTTGAGCGAATTGTCGATTTTCCAGTCAGATGATAACGATCGTTTCCGTCTGAAAACCTTTCCATCAACTTTTTTCAGCCAAGCAAAGTCAAATCAAGAACTATATTCGAGAATGTTTGTATTGATGTTAGATAAAATTGTCATAAAAAAATTGACGGAAAAAGTGCTAGTGTGACAGCGACTTACCACGGGAAAAAGGAGAGTGCGTGAGAAAGCAAATTCAAGGAGGTGAACGCGTTGATGAGAAGACTAAATCTATGTAAATGTCATGTGCATAAGTAGTTCCTCGCCAGGTAAAGGTATGGAAGCTCTGAGGGGGAACTATATTATCTATTCCTCTTATTCATTTATCTTTATTGCGGTTTTAATTTTTCCAACTATTTATATTATCTATTCGTGTGTATTCGTTTTTTAAATTTATCTTTATTGTCGTTTTCAATTTTTTCCCAACTATTTATATTATTTATTCTTATGTATTCCTCTTTCTTTTATTTATCTTTATTGTCATTTTAATTCTCCCCCAACTATTCCTATTATCTAATCGTGTGTATTCGTTTTTTTTTTGTTTTTGTTTTTTTAATCTTTATTGCCGTTTTCTTTTTTTCCAACTATTTCTATTATCTATTCGTGTGTATTCCTCTTTCTTTTATTAATCTTTATTGCCGTTCTCATATATTTTTTTTAGCTTTCTTTCCTTTCAATGGAATAACTTATTGAATTCGTTTTAAAGGAATATATTAGACTTTTGTGAAGGGTATTGATTCGATTGACAAAAAAAAACTAATTAGCTAAATAAATATATAAGAATGAAAATAATAATAATGACAAAATGCATTGTTTTTTAGAGCTGTTGATGAAGTATTTAAGAGCCATAATAAATAATCTAAACAATAATGATAACCATCACCACAGTCACATTGCAGTTATAACAGAACATTAAAAATTATACTCCATCTAGTTTCAGAAAAATAAAATCTGGCAACTGACGCCGGAATCTGTGGTACTCTCATTGGCTAAATGTCCTTTAAGAGAATATAATAAAAAATTGTAAAACATGAAAATATTCTATGAAGATTGAGAAAATAAATAAACATATAAACATGCGTAAAGATAAGTATTAAGTCTCAGCTGATTAGATAAAAGAAAGAAATTTTGAGGAATCGGAGTTACCCAGAAGCCGGAGTGAGTTGCCAGGTCGTTCTTTCTTGAACTCGCGTGCACTACAAAAACGTATATAAATAATTGATAAATAGATGAATAAAATAATGAGTGGATGAATGAATGGAATTAAAGAGATGAATGAATAAATAAAGAGAAATAGATGATTAAACAAATAAATGAATATAAATAGGTATTGAAATAAATAAAAATATATCGATAGATAAATAAGTAAAAAATGTATAAATAAACAAAGAAATAGATAAATAAATAAGAAAATATATATCAATATATATCAAATATATGATTAAAAATAAATATATCAATACACAATAATCAAACAAATAAAACTAAACTTATTAATATAGAAATCACTCAATATAAGATATACAAATAAAAACAAAAAATAACAGTAAAATAATAAACCACACACAAAAAATAAAACACACATATTCGCCCCAAAAAATAATAATAAACAACAACAACAACAAAAACACACACACACACACAAAACCCACTACAGTAATAAAACACACAGACACACAAAATAAAACACACACACATATTCGCACAAAAATTAATAATAAACAAATAAAAATAAACAAAAACACACACACACACAAAACCCACTACAATAATAAAACACACAGACATACACAAAATAGAACACACACATTCGCACAAAAATAAATAAATAAATAAACAAATAAAAAATAAATAACAAAAACACACACACACATACACAAAACCCACTACAACCCCTACCCCTACCACCACCCCCAACCCCCCCCACCCCCTCACACACACACACACACAACCCCACTACAACCCCTACCCCCCC
>NC_091551.1:5313884-5323884 GCF_042767895.1 Penaeus vannamei
TGAGTCACGGATTATTTTAGATAACATCGCTTTTTAGAAATATTCAATGTTCAAAATATTGGAACAACGCAATTAGTCGATGGCTAAGCGTGGGGTTTCCAGTTTGGTATAATATTTACATTTCCTTGCATGAGAAGAATCAATCATATCGAGACATATGTTGTTTGTTGAGAACTGGTTAATGATCTTTGCATGGGTAGAAATCAGTTGAACATTTATAAATTTGTTTAAATAGTATAAAAATGGCAATGTTGATCATTTACTAGTCAACGACCTGTTAAGCAAGAAACTATCTTAGGGAGTGTTATCAATAAATCATTGTAATTACCGTGAACACTGAATAAGTTTTGAATATTGCAAATAATTGGGAGAAGTTGCAAATAATTTGAAAATACTGCGAACACGACAGAGTGTAAGATAGGTCCTTGGGGAACACCAAATGTGACTGCTTGCTTAGATATTACAGTTTCGCGAATCCTGACAGATTGAGGTCTCGTTGCCCCCCCCAAAAAAAAAATAAAAAAAAAAAAATAAAAAAATAAATAAATAAATACAATAAATAAAGAAATAAAAAGAATAAATACATAAATAAAGAAAGAAATAAAAAAGGAATAAATACGTGAATAAATTAATAAATAAAAAATAAATTGAGCCAATGCCATAATGATTATCCATTTCGTCTGTATTCTCTGATTTCAAAATTTATATTGGCATTCCAGCGCGATAGGATGAAAGTGGTAGCTGGATGCCTTATGAATAATAAATATCATACAATTCTGTCTACATTTTCTTCAGTGAATCACGCTGCATTATGGCATCCTTTCGCAAAGCATAAATTTCATTGATTTATCTTCAGATTTATTACTTCATCTTTTGTTTGATGAGATATAAAAAATAAACATTGTTCATGTGTTTTGCTTTAGCTTGTCACCATGTAGAAGGGAATGTTTGTTCATGACTCTGTTTTCCTACTCTTGCAATAATGTCTTTGGAATATTGCAATGCTACCTGCAGAATTTATGCAGTCTGTGCAATGGTTTAGCTAGGTTCTAATGCTGCAATCATTTTACATGTTTTGGCAGATTCGTGTTTCCGTTCAGGGGTTTCGTTTTGAAATTGGAGAGAAAGAGGGAGGGAGGGAGAGATAGAGAGAGTTAGGGAGAGATAGAGAGAGTTAGGGAGAGATAGAGAGAGAGAGTTAGGGAGAGATAGAGAGAAAGAGCGAGGGAGAGAGAGAGGGAGAGAAGGGGAGAGAGAGAGGGGAGAGAGGAGAGAGGGGAGAGAGAGAGAATGAGAAGGAGAAAACAGAAAGGAGAGAGAGTAAAAAAAAAAGAAGAGAAAGAGAGAGAGAAGACAGAGACAGACTAAGACGGAAAACAAACTCTCCAACAAAACCATCTCAACTAATTACACATTGCCGCTGCAACAAACAAACCTTTTCAAAATATGCAATAAGCTCGTTGCTATTCTGCAAGAGCACGCTGCAGGGCGCTCTCCGCTTTGCATAATTTAGAATGCGGACAAGTTTCTCATGTGAGCTTGGAATGTTAACAGCAATATTGATGATAATACTCACTATGATAACGTTTGCAATGATGATTATAATAATTGGAATGTTAACAGCAATATTGATGCTAATACTCACTATGATAACGTTTGCAATGATGATTATAATAATTGGAATGTTAACAGCAATATTGATGCTAATACTCACTATGATTACGTTTGCAATGATGATTATAATAATTGGAATGTTAATAGCAATATTGATGGTAATACTATGATAACGTTTGCAATGATGATTATAATAATTGGAATGTTATCAGCAATATTGATGATAATACTAACTATGATAACGTTTGTAATGATAATTATAATAATAATGATAACGATAAGAACAGGAGCAGAAGCATTGGTAATAACGATAATGTTGATTAATATGATACTTATAATGATGATGGTATATTGATAGAGAAAATCAAAGACAAAGATGAAGTGATAGACAGATTCAGAGAGAACGGAAACAAGAGAGAAAGAGAGAGAGAGGGAGGGAGGGAGGGAGGGAGGGAGAGGGAGAGAGAGGGAGAGGAGAGAGAGAGAGAGAGAGAGAGAGAGAGAGAGAGAGAGAGAGAGAGAGAGAGAGAGAGAGAGAGAGAGAGAGAGAGAGAGAGAGAGAGAGAGAGAGAGAGAGAGAGAGAGAGAGAGAGAGAGGAAGGGACTGAACGCTAAAAAAAACAACACCAAAGGTAATGTAAATTCTCAGATCCTATCAAAATAATTTCTATGAGTAAAATGTATTTCATTCTAATAAGATTTATTCCTTGACGAAACTCCCTATCGACGCTATGTTAGTTAATCTTCACTGATATAATAAAATTCCCAACAAAAAAGTAAAGGAAAAGAGAGGAAAGAATGAGCGTGTGTGTGTGTGTGTGTGTGTGTGTGTGTGTGTGTGTGTGTGTGTGTGTGTGTGTGTGTGTGAGTGTGAGTGTGTGTGTGTGTGTGTGTGTGTGTGTGTGTGTGTGTGTGTGTGTGTGTGTGTGCGTGTGTGCGTGTGTGTGTGCGTGTGTGTGTGTGTGTGTGTGCGTGTGTGTGTGCCTGTGTGTGTGTGTGTTGTGTGTGTGTGCGTATATATATATATATATATATACATATATATATATATATATATATATATATATATATATATATATATATATATATATATATATATATATATATATATATATATATATATGTATGTATGTATGTATGTATGTATGTATGTATGTATGTATGTATGTATGTATGTATGTATGTATGTATATAAACATATATATATATATATATATATATATATATATATATATATATATATATATATATATATATATATATATATATATATATATATATATATATATATATATATATATATATATATATATATATATATATATATATATATATATATATATATATATATATATATATATATTCACACTACGTAGCATCAATGAAAGGAGTTTGTTGAAAGCACATTGATATCAAATTTCCTTTTTTTCCTAATTCCTACCAACACTGAACACTTCCTGCCTTTTATGTTCAGTAACTGCAAGCCCGTATCTAGTTCCCGTGCAACGAGACGTACCAAGAAAATCAACTCTGCAATTGCACGGAAATGAAGAGACACGTGCCACATTGCAGCTGTTTCCTTTCCTTGCAGACAATGACGTCTAGATTGATAATCAGCGGGAGACCAGTTCCGGGGAAATATTACGTGTGTGAGAATGTATTTGTTTGTTTGTGTGTGTGTGTGTGTGTTTGTTTGTTTGGGTGTTTTTTTGTGTATTTGCTTGTGTGTTTGTTTGTTTGTTAGTGTGTGTATGTGTGTGTTTGTCTGTGTGTCTGTGTGTGTGTCTGTCTGTGTGTGTGTGTGTGTTCGTTTGTGAGTTTGTTTGTGTGTGTGTGTTTGAGTAACAAACGACACATTCTGAAAAGAATAGAAAACGAGAAAGGAGAGCAGAATGAAAAGAGAGAAAAAAAATAAAAAATATAGGTAAGAAGATAGAGAGAGAGAGAGAGAGAGAGAGAGAGAGAGAGAGAGAAATATATAAAACCAAAGGAAGCAAAACGAAAATAAAGAAATAAAAAAACAGGCGAGCAAGCAACACACACACACACACACACACTAAACACATATACAACACCCTACCCCCTCAACCCCAACCCCACTCCAACAACCCTACAACCCAAACCCCCCAACCTCCCCCCAACCCCCTAACCCCTTCCCCACCCTCCTCCCCCTCAAAAAAAAAAAAAAAAAAAAAACATCTGTAAAAAAAATAAAAATAAAATAAATAATAAATAAATAAATAAACACAAAAAATCCTTCAACTTACCCACAACCCTCATGTTGACAATATAACTCAGCACCGGTTTGGTCGACACTTGGCACTCGTAGCGGCCCTGGTCTGCCGGCGTGACACTTCGTATCCGCAATACCCACTCCAGGTTTGGCTCGTTGAACACCACAGACACGCGCTGGTCGGTGCTGTACTTGTATTTGTCTACGGTGAGGATGTGGAGGTCGTCGAGGCGGATCCAGGATACCTTTGTGAGTGAGGAGAGAGAATGAGAGAGAGAGAATGAGAGAGAGAATGAGAGAGAGAATGGGAGAGAGAATGGGAGAGAGAATGAGAGAGAGAATGAGAGAGAGAGGGTGGGAGATTAGTTTGGGGTTTTTGGAGGTGGAGGGAGGGAAGAGGGGGAGGTGAGGTGAGGGTGAGGGGAAGGTGAGGGGAGGCGGAGGTGAGGGAGGGAGGAGAGAGGGTGGGAGGTGAGGCGGAGGGGAAGGGGAGGGGGGGGGTGGGGGGGAGGGAGAGGGGGAGGGGGAAGGTGAGGGGAGAGAGATGGGAGGTGAGTGGGGGAGGGAGGGAGGGAGGTTAGAGAGGAGAGAGAGGGAAGAGAGAGGGAGGGAGGAGGGTGAGAGAGGGGAGGGAGGGGGAGAGTGGGAGAAAGGAAAGGAGTAGGATGGGGCACATGACAATACAATACTTCTAGATCAAAATACATAGACATTAATACATCTAAAAAAAATTTGCCTCTAAGACATACAGACAAATAAATATATAAAGAAAAAAATGGCAGGTAGCATAAAAGGGGATAAAAAAAGACAATAAAAAAAAACAAAAGATAACCACAATAAAGAAAAAAAATCGCAATAAAGATATATCCAGAATTAAGAACAGAATGGCAGGTAACATAAAAGGCGATAACAAAGACAATCATAAAAACAAAAGATAACCACAATAAAGAAAAAAAAATAAATAAAATAACCACAATAAAAAAATAATAATAATAAACATCACTTCGCCGACAGCCACGTGTTTGAGAAGAAAAAACCCGCAACAAACAATACAACAACAAGAAAACATAAAACAAAACAGAAACTAAAACGTGCAAAGTCTCGGAAGGGAAAGCCCAAGGAATCCCGAGGAATTAATGTTGATTTGGTTCTGACAGCAAAGATAACGAAGTAATCTGAGATTCCTTGAAATCCGGGAGAATATGAGTGACAGATAATCTCAGCGCCGGTTCCTTGGCGCGAGAAAATGGAGGCTGTGGGCGGTTAGCATACGGGCGCGTTATGTGTGGATATTCATGTTGGTGGTTGCCGTTTGTGTGTGTGTGTTCAGCTACTTGTAATGTGGAGGGGTGTACGTATACAGACGCTCGCAGACAAACGCACACGAACGCACAGACACACTCTCTCTCTCTCTCTCTCTCTCTCTCTCTCTCTCTCTCTCTCTCTCTCTCTCTCTCTCTCTCTCTCTCTCTCTCTCTCTCTCTCTCTCAGACACATACACTCACGCACACACACAAACCAACACTCTCTCTCTCTCTCTCTCTCTCTCTCTCTCTCTCACACACACACACACACACACACACACACACAAACAAACAACACACACACACGCATATATACGTCTGTGTGTTTGCGCAGGTAGGTGTATATGTACACACCACCACACCTATCAACATGAATATTCACACACACAAACAAATATCTAAATACACACAATCCGTTTTCAAAAAGTGAAATAAATAAAAAAGCGAAATGAATAAATAAACTGATAAATCTATATTCGCTCATATAAACACATAATTATCAAAATGCACAAAATATCCCTTTCAGCACTTTAGCAAATCAGAGATATATTTACATGCGTGTGTGTGTGTGTGTGTGTGTGTGTGTGTGTGTGTGTGTGTGTGTGTGTGTGTGTGTGTGTGTGTGTGTGTGTGTGTGTGTATGTGTGTGTGTGTGTGTAAGTGTGTGTATGTGTGCGTGCGTGCGTGCGTGTGTGTATATATGCGTGTGTGTATGTGTGTGTATATGTGAGTGTGTGTGTGTGTATGTGTGTGTGTGTGTGTGTGCGTCTGAAAGTGTACATACATGATTATCTCTCCTCCCTATATTTGGGTCAGTATGCTGTCTAAACATAGATTCCACAAACCATGGGAGTCGATACAGTATTTGGAAATTCATTTAAAAGGGATTAAAGTTATTAATGAGTGTGAAGCTATTGTGTTTTCAATGAGGATTTAGTATTCACCATCTCTGAATGTTATTGAATGTGGAATGTTGGGGGTAAAAAAACAATAACAACAGAATGTGTCTTTTTGTTGTTGTTGTTTTTCCTCAGGCATACCCTTTGATTAATTAGATTTCATTATTAATCGTGTTTTTTTGTTTTTCTTTTTTTTTAGTAGGAATGTGTTGTTGTTTTTTGTTCATTACGTATTTCTGATTAACGATAAATAAGGGTACTTTAATGTTAAGGAAAGAGATGGTCTAACACGCAAATGAATGTAAACATACGTATGCGAACACAAATAGTAATAAAAAGATATATAAGCGCGAAGATAAACAATCATCAATATATACACGCACACATGGACAAACAAACACTCACGAATACACATGCACACACACACACACACACACACACACACACACACACACACACACACACACACACACACACACACACACACACACGCACACACATCCACACACACAGCACACAAACACTACAAACAAAACACATAATCCAAATCACAACAAAAACACTACAATAACTAAAAAAAAGAAAGAAAAAAAAATAAACACGCCAAAAACAAAAAATAATAATAATCTAAAAAATACAAATTAGATATAAAACAAAAAATAAATACCAGAACAACAACCATGAGCCAAAACCATTGCTACAACAACCAAAAAACAAGAGAAAGTCGAACCCCAACTCACCGACTTATCATTAATATTGAAGACCCTGCAGGACAGGATCGCCATCTTGCCCGCCTGTATGGTCACATTCCTCGGTAGCGTCTTGTCGAAACTCGGTCCTGGAGGAGGACCTATCGCCGCTGCGTCCATGGGAGGGTTCGACGCACCGCCCTCGTCAGGAGAGCCCACTGGATACACGCCCACACGCCCGCCGTTCTCCTCGTCGGCCCGGAAGGCAAACCCTCTCTCGACCATTTGTCTGCCTCCGAAGCGCCGGCTGTCGGGGTAGCTGACGGGGTGGTGGTGCTGCTGCTGGTGTTGCCGGGGCTGTTTCTGCTGGTGGTGGTGTTGTTGGTGGTGTGGTTGCTGCGCGTGGTGTTGTTTGGGCTGTTTCTGTTGGTGATGGTGTTGTTGTTGTAGTTGTTTCAGTTGCTGTGATTGGTGGTGTTGATTGTGATGATTGCTGTGATGATTGTAATTGTGGTGATGATGGTTTTCGCGATGGTGGTGATTCTGGTGCTGGTGGTGTTGATGGTGCTGCTGCTGTCTGGCCGCCTCGTCGTTCGATCTCCGACGCAGTAATTTTGGCGAAAGATTATGATGACCTGTTGAAAGGGAGAAGGCGAGACGTCATTCAAAAGAGTCTCCCCTAAAAAAAAATCTCGAGTTCGTTTTCTCTTTCTATTCCAATCCCATTTTCTTTCTCTCCCTCCTGTAATCTACTCTTTCGTTACAACTTTTTAGGAAGAGGTTAACGAAAGAATCTTAATACGAGATCAAAGGTTAGAGGAGATCTGCCCCTTATATGTACACATGATTTAGACGATTCTCTGTGTTTGAGGACTTCCGCGTCAGGACATAGATATAGAATATACACTGAAGTTACGTCCGATCTCAGGAAAAAAAAATCTGGCAACTCTACCGAACATTTGAATAGTCCGATTCGTCAACTCACTTATTTTACTCTAATCACCAGACTCTTATTACTACTCTGTATAATTTTCTACTACGCTAATATTTTGTTTTAATATTTGTATCATTTTTTCCCTTGAAATTGGTTGCCTTGAACACCACATCAATATTTTTTTCCGTCAAAAGTGACTTGGCAGCGAATCGGAGGACTCCAAAACCCAGTCCGAGTTGCCAGCTATTCCTTTTCCGTAAATTGGACGGAGTATAATTACATAAACCGAACGTTAAGGAGGATGATCTGATTTTAATATCGAATGAGCTCTAATCACCGTGAACAAAGCAAGTAATTACTTTAAATATTTGATGTCCCTTCATGTCATTATAGATCAAAGACTCCCATTTGCTTCTCATTTCATGCAGTGTGGACAAGACTGGAATCCCGGAACAGGGTGGATGCTCAAGCAAAGAAAGAATTGGACACACAACTTCTCTCTAACATACTCGTAGCTTCCTCTTTCTCCCTTCCTCCTTCTCTTTGTCTTTATTGTGCTCTCTCAACCTACTCTCTCCTCCTCTGTTCTCTCTCTCTCTCCCTTTGTTTCTGTTCGTCATATTTTTTTTATCTTCTTCCTTTTCATCTTTATTTTTTTTCTCTGGTTCTAATCCTACCTCTTGCCTTTTGTTCTTCCCTCTCATCTTTTATCTGTCCTTTCCCTTGTGTCCCTCCTCTGTTCTCTTTCCTACCATTTATATACATCCCCCCTCTCTCTCTATTCTTATCCTTCCCTGTCTTTTAACCCACCCTTTCGTATCACCTCCTTTCTATATTTATATTTTTATTATCTTCCGTCTTCTCTTTATATCCCCATCCTATTTCTCTCTCTCTCTCTCTCTCTCTCTCTCTCTCTCTCTCTCTCTCTCTCTCTCTCTCTCTCTCTCTCTCTCTCTCTCTCTCTCTCTCTCTCTCTCCCTCTCTCCCTCTCTCCCTCTCTCCCTCTCTCCCTCTCCCTCCCCCCCCTCTCCTCTCTCTCCTTCTCACCCCCCCTCTCTTTTCCACTCCTACACCCCCCACCCCCACCCCCACCCCCAACCCCCACCCCCACCCCACTCCCTCCACCTAACTCACCTGAGAACTTGACCTCCACTTTGTGACTGGGTGCGGCGGAGTCCGGAAGATCTAAAAGGTCCTCTTGAAGGCGAGTGTGGTGGACCTTCCCTTCCGCTACGCCTGCGGGAGGAGGAAAAAGGGGACAGGGGGGTTAGTGGGCGTGTAGGGGTGGGCGCTTCCATGCGTGTGTGTGCTTTGTGTATCTGGTTTATGTTGTGTGTGTGAGTGTTGATGTGTGTGTGTGTATGAGTGAGTGTTAATGTGTGCGTGTGTGTGTGTGTTAATGTGTGTGTGTGTGTGTGAGTGTTAATGTGTGTGTGTGTGTGTGAGCGTATGAGTGTTGATGTGTGTTTATGTGTGTGTGAGTATCTGTATGAATGTTAATGTGTGTGTGTGTGTATGAGTGTTAATGTGTGTTTATGTGTGTGTGAATATCTGTATGAGTGTTAATGTGTGTGTGTGAGTATCTGTATGAGTGTTAATGTGTTTTTATGTGTGTGAGTATCTGTATGAGTGTTAATGTGTGTGTGTGAGAGTATCTGTGTGAGTGTTAATGTGTGTGTGTGTGTGTGTGTGTATGTATGAGTGTTAATGTGTGTTTATGTGTGTGTGTGAGTATCTGTATGAGTGTTAATGTGTGCGTGTGCATGAGCGTATGAGTGTTGATGTGTGTTTATGTGTGTGTGAGTATTTGGATGAGTGTTAATGTGTGTGTGTGTGTGTGTGTGAGTATTTGTATGAGTGTTAATGTGTGTGTGTGTGTGAAAAGGTGCAGGGGATTAGCGTTTTTACATGTGTGCTTCCATACGTATATGCGTTCTTGTATCTGGTTTATGTAGATGTACGCGTGTACGTGTGTGTGTGAGTGTGTGTGTATGTGTGTGTGTGTGTGTGTGTGTATATGTGTATGTGTGTGTGTGTGTGTGTGCGTGCGTGTGGGTGTGCGTGCGTATGAAAGTGCATATTTCATAAATCGATTCCGTTTGCTGTATGACTGCCCTGACAAATTATATATGCAATCTCCATTAGAATAGGATATTTTTCAGCATGGAAATCCTTCACTCGGGAAGCAATTATATTGAAAATGAAATAGCTAATCATAAATATGAAATATCTGAGTCGAAGATCTAACGGATTTTAATGGAAAAAGCAGATTCGGACGTTTAAAAATTCAAATCAAAGTCCATTTTTCCGGCAGAGCTAACCGACCA
>NC_091551.1:5336384-5341384 GCF_042767895.1 Penaeus vannamei
GGTAGAAAGGATGGAAAAAGTGGAAGGTGGGGAGTGAGGAAAAGGGAAAGAAGTAGAAAGTGGAAGGGAAGGATAAAATAAATGAGGAGGAGGAGGGAAGAAGAGGAAGACGAGAGAAATTGGGGGAAGGAGAAAGAGGAGAAGAGGGGGAGGGATGAAGAGTGGAAGAGAGGAGAGAGGAGGGAAAGAAAGTTGAGAGGGTGAAGGGAAACAGAAAAATGGGGAAAGAGGAATAGGAGGGAAGGAAGAAAAAAAGGTATGGGAAAAAATGGAAGAAAGGGAGGAGGGATAAAATAGGATAAAAGAAGGAGAAGAAGAGAAACTAAAATGGATTGAGAGAAGGTGGATGGAAATGAATATGGGGAAGCCTCAAAAAAAAATATATATATATATATGGGGGGAAGGGAGAGGAAGACAGGTGAAGGGAAGGAGAGGTAGGAAGAGAATAAATATGGAAGGGAGGGAGAGAATGGAAGGAGAGAGAGAGAGAAGGGAAAGAAATAAGATAGGGAGGAGGAAGGACGAAAATATAATGAAAACGAAAGCGAAGATGGAGCGAAAAAAAAGGAGAAAGAAAGAGATGGAGGGGGAATAATAAGTGAAAGGAAGAGGTAGCAAAGGGGAAGAGAAAGGGAGAAAGAGATATGAGATAGGGGGAGGTTGATAAATGAAGTGGGATTGGAAAGAGAGGTAAATAAAGAAAAACTTTGCGGAAAAGGGAGAACGAAAAGGAGAAATAATAAGTGGGGAAATGGGGAAGAAAAAGAAAACGAAAAGGAAGGAAAGAAAAATCTGAGAAAACAAACCAGAAAGAAGCCAAGTAATGTAACTCATGAATAAAAAAAAAAGAGAGAAAGAAGGATAAATAAAAAAGAGTAAAAAAAAAAACTACATAATGCCACTGTCAGGATTCCTAAACACCAGAAAAAAGAAAGAGAGAGAGAGAGAGGGAGGGAGAGAGAGAGAGAGAGAGAGAGAGAGAGAGAGAGAGAGAGAGAGAGAGAGAGAGAGAGAGAGAGAGAGAGAGAGAGAGAGAGAGAGAGAGAGAGAGAGAAGAGAGAGAATAGACGAGAGAGAGAGAGAGAGAGAGAGAGAGAGAGAGAGAGAGAGAGAGAGAGAGAGAGAGAGAGAGAGAGAGAGAGAGAGAGAGAGAGAGAGAGAGAGAGAGAGAGAGAGAGAGAGAGAGAGAGAGAGAGAGAGAGATTGAGAGAGAGAGAGACAGAGAGAGAGAGAGAGAGAGAGAGAGAGAAAGAGAGAGAGAGAGAGAGAGAGAGAGAGAGAGAGAGAGAGAGAGAGAGAGAGACAGACAGACAGACTGACTGACAGACAGACAGACAGAGACAGAGAGAGAAAGACAGACAGAGTGAGCGAGAGAGAGAGAGTGACAGACAGACAGAGAGAGAGAGAGAGAAACAGAGAGAGAGAGAGAGAGAGAGAGAGAGAGAGAGAGAGAGAGAGAGAGAGAGAGAGAGAGAGAGAGAGAGAGAGAGAGAGAGAGATAGAGAGAGAAAGGCACAGAGAGAGAAAGAAAGAAAGAAAGACAAAGAAAGACAGGAACAAGAGAGAGAGAGAGAGCGAGAGAGAGAGAGAGAGAGAGAGAGAGAGAGAGAGAGAGAGAGAGAGAGAGAGAGAGAGAGAGAGAGAGAGAGAGAGAGAGAGAGAGAGAGAGAGAGAGAGAGCGAGAGAGAGAAAGACAGAGAGAGAGAGAGAGAGAGAGAGAAAGACAGAGAGAGAGAAAGAAGAGAGAGAGAAAGAAAGAGAGAAGAAAGAAGACAGAGAGAGAGAGAGAGAGAGAGAGAGAGAGAGAGAGAGAGAGAGAGAGAGAGAGAGAGAGAGAGAGAGAGAGAGAGAGAGAGAGAGAGAGAGAGAGAGAGAGAGACAGAGAGAGAGAGAGAGAGAGAGAGAGACAGAGACAGAGGAGACACAAGAGAGAAAGACAGAGAGGGAGAAAGAAAGAAAGACAGAGAGAAAGACAGACATACAGAAAGAGAGAGAGAAACTGACAAACGAAAGAGACGCTGTTACAGACGACGAACCAAAAGACCTAGTGACACACAGACACACAGACAGACAGACAAACAGATGAGATCTCCCATCCCCCCTACCCCCCCCCCCCCCCCCCTATCATCTCCGCTATCGAGATCATTCCCAATTTCTATAAATCAGACCGGATACGAAGTGCGAGAGAGCGTCAAGTGTAATCCATTAATCAGGGACACTACTTGCATTAGCGGTGATTTATCGATCATGTAAATCGATCTAATTAAGCTAATTTGCATTAAGGTGAAGCAGGTGTATTTGCATTCGTCCTTGATGACGGGGGTGAGGGGGGAGGAGGAGGGGAGGGGGAGGGAGGGAATATGGGGAGGGAGGGGAGGAGGGAGGGGGAGGGTATATGGGGGTGAGGGAGGAGGGAGGGGGAGGGAATATGGGGAGGAGGGAGGGGGAGGGTATATATGGAGGAGGGAGGGAGGAAAGAGGGGAGGAGGAGGGGGAGGAAAGGGAGGGAGGGAGGGAAGAGGGGGAGGGGGGGGGAGGGAGGAGGAGGAAGGGTATATGGGGGTGAGGGAGGAGGAGGGAGGAAAGGGGGAGGGGGGAGGGGGAGGGTATATGGGGAGGAGGGAGGGAGGAAGGGAGGGGAGGGGGAGGGGGGGAGGGTATATGGGGGAGGAGGGAGGAGGAGGGAAGAAAGGAGGGGAGGGAGAGGGGGAGGGTATATGGGGAGGAGGAGGGGAGGAATGGAGGGGAGGGCGAGGGGGAGGGTATATGGAGAGGAGGGAGGGAAAAGTAGGGAGGGAGGAGGGGAAAGGGATAGGGGGAGAGACAGAGGGGAGGGGAGGGACATGGGGGAAGGGGAGAGGCAGGAGGGAGGGAAGGAGACAGGAAAGAGGCGGGAAAGGGAGGGAAGGGATAAAGAGAGGGGAGAGGAGGCGAAAAAAAAAGCCAAAGAAAAATTTGATGTCACGTTTTATCGCTTGGCATTATTTCTGGCACGTTTTCATGACAGGACAGACGATTTATGACAAAGTGGACGAGGAAGGACGAGGTTTTCTGATGTATTGTGATCTATGAAAAGCTTGGTTGTGATTTGAACGTTTGTTCCGTTATTTTGTCGATAAAGAAAGATAGACTGACAGATATATAGATATACACACGCCCATGCATACATATATACATACATGCATGTACACACACACACACACAAACAAACAAACACTAATACACACACACACACTCACACACACACACATATAGTGAGAATGAGAGAGAGAGAGAGAGAGAGAGAGAGAGAGACAGAGAGAGAGAGAGAGAGAGAGAGAGAGAGAGAGAGAGAGAGAGAGAGAGAGAGAGAGAGAGAGAGAGTCAGAGAGAGAGGAGGGGAGCGGAGAGAGAGAGAGAGAGGGAAGGAGGGAGAGAGAGAGAGAGAGAGAGAGAGAGAGAGAGAGAGAGAGAGAGAGAGAGAGAGAGAGAGAGAGAGAGAGAGAGAGAGAGAGAGAGAGAGAGAGAGAGAGAGAGAAGGAAGGTCATAGAAAAAAAAGAAACTGAAACAAAGAGATTAAAAAGAAAGAGGTCGAAAGAAAGAGGCCGGAAAAGAGAGAGAGAAAAAAAGAAAAAAAACATTAAGAGACAAACCCAAAAAGAGGAGACAATACAAGAAAAAACATCTTGAAAAAATAGAAAGAAAAATAGCAAAAAAATATACAAACCGAAAGAAAAAAAGAGAGAAAAAGAGACAGAAAAAAAGAAAGAAAGAAGGGGAAAACCAGTAAGAGACAAACCGCAAAGAGGGTAAAAAAAAAAAAAAAAATGGATCACCTGAGGGAGTCCGCGTCACCCCGGCTCCCCCCCCCCCCACCCCCCAGTGGCCATTTCCCACCATCGGAAAACCGGGTTCCTTGAGGTCCTTTTAAGAGGGAGACGCCATTCACACACTTACGGAAAAGGGGGGGAGGGGGAGGGAGGAAGGGAGGGAGGGGAGGAGAGGGGGGGAGGAGAGGGGGGGAGGGAGGGGGGGGGGAGGAATGGAGGGATGGAGGGAGGATAGGGAAGGTAGGGAGGGTGGAAGGGAGGAAGATGAGGGAGGGAGTGAGGAAAGGGAGGTGAGGGAGGAGGGGAGGATAGGGAGAGAGGGAGGAGGGGAGGAGAGGACAGGGAAAGAGGGAGGAGGGGAGGGAGGCAGGAGGGATAGGGAGAGAGGCAGGAGGGGAGGATAGGGAGAGAGGGAGGAAAGAGAATGAGGAGGGGAGGGAGGGAGGAAAGGCTGGGAAGAGGAGGGAGAGGAGAGGGAGAAAATTACTTTGACTTTTTTGTTTAAGGGAGTGGGGAGTGTTGTTCGGAAGGGTCCGTGTCTTTTTGTCTTTTGTGTTCCTTTTTGGTGACTCTTTCTCTGCATGTCTGCCTGTGTCTTTGTCTCTCTTTCTCTCTCTCTCTCTCTCTCTCTCTCTCTCTCTCTCTCTCTCTCTCTCTCTCTCTCTCTCTCTCTCTCTCTCTCTCTCTCTCTATCTCTTTCTTTCTCTCTCTTTGTATTTGTCTATCTCTCTTTCTCTCTTCCTTTCTCTTCTCTCTCTTTCTCTCTCTCTCTCTCTCTCTCTCTCTCTCTCTCTCTCTCTCTCTCTCTCTCTCTCTCTCTCTCTCTCTCTCTCTCTTTCTCTTTCTCTCTCTCTCTCTTAATCTATCTATCTCTATCTCCTTTTTTCTTATATTTTAGAATGTTACTATTTTACCAAATAAATAATTAAGTTTCTTATATATATTTGTATTCAGTATACTCCTCTTCTCTTAATATATTTGCAAAGGAAAAGGATCAAAATTTTACGTCAATCTACGTCATGTTATTAAAAGATATTTTTATCATACGCTTATTCATAATTACAATTATTGCTACTATTATAACATCTGCGCATATCGATAAAGGAAACCTGTTTATTTACATTCCATATTTTGCTACCTGGCAACTCTACGTACAATTTCTTGCCGAAGATGACTAGAATTTATTAAAA
>NC_091551.1:5351384-5353884 GCF_042767895.1 Penaeus vannamei
GAGGGAGGGAGAGGTACGTGAAGGGTTGGGAGGGTGGGGGTTGGGGGAGGGGGAAGGGAGGGAGGTAAATGAAGGGTTGGGAGGGGTGGTGGGTTGGGGGAGGGGGAAGGGAGGGAGGTAAGTGAAAAGGATTGGGAGGGGGGAGGGTTGGGGGTTGTTTATGGATAGATAGACAGAGAGATGGGTAGGTTAGGGAGGCACGAAGGGTCGGAGGGAGGGAGATGGATAGGTAGGGAGGTAATGAGGTAGGTTGGTAGATAAAGAAATAAAGAGATAGGTAAGTAGGAAGGTGTAGATGGGTAGAAAGGTTGGTAGGTAGGTGGGTAGATAGACAGATAGATAGAAATACAGACAGGTATGCAGGTAGCTATGGAAGTGACTGATGGATGGATAAACAAACAAACACACACATCCACATACAAACAAACATACAAACACACACACACACACACACACAAACACACACACCCAACACACAAACCCACACATCCACACACAAACAAACATACACACAAACCCACACACAAACACACCCAACCCATACATCCACACACAAACAAACAAACATACAAACACACACACACACAGTCAACTCACACATCCACACACAAACACAAGCAAACAAACATACAAACACACACACAGCAAACAAACATACAAACAAACACACACCCAACACACAAACCCACACACATCCACACACACACACACAACAAACATACAAACAGACACACACCCAACACACCCAACTCACACATCCACACACAAACACAAACAAACCCGCCACCCCCCCTCCCTCCCTCCTTCTAAACCCACCATGCAAACACGCCACTCAAACCAACGTATAAACAACCACTCAATTGCACGCACGGTCGACCATCCCCCTTACGGCAAAAACCTCCCGAAGCTCCCTGCTAAGTTTAGGGGGAACTACGATAAAAAAAAAGAGGGAACTACGATAAAAAAAATAATAATAATAATAAAAATAGGGGGAACTACCATAAAAAATATACATATTTGTGGGGAACTACGATTATTAAAAAAAAAAAAAATAGGGGGAACTACGATTTAAAAAAAGATAGGGGAACTACGATAAAAAAAGAAAATTATTTTTAAGGGGGACGGCGATAAAAAAAAAAAAGAAAAAAAAAAATACTGATCTGTGACGAGGCATTATCGTTTATTGTCCGCTCTGTCAGTGCGTTATCGTACGTTTTGTAGGGCTGGGAATGAGATGTACTGTTATAGGACTAATGAGAGAGCGTAAGGGCGAGGGTGAGGGAAGGGGTGAGGGTAAGAGTGAGGGTGAGGGGTGAGGGTAGGAGTGAGGTGTGGGTGGGGGTAGGGGTGAGGGTGAGGGAAGGGGTGAGGGTGAGGGGTGTGTAGTGAGTAGGGGTGAGGGTGAGGGAAGGGGTGAGGGTGATGGAGTAGGGAAGGTGAGGGTAGGGGTGAGGTGAGTGAGGGTGAGGGGAAGGGGTAGGGGGGTGAGGGGAGGGAAGGGAGTGAGGGTAGAGGGTGAGGGGTGAGGGAAGAGGGTGAGGGTTAGGGGTGAGGTGCGAGGTGAAGGGTTAGGGGTGAGGGTGACGGTGAGGGGAAGGGGGTGAGGGGCAGGACAGGGTGAGGGGTGAGGGAAGGGGAGTGAGGGTGAGGGTAAGGGTGAGGAGTGACGGCGAGAGGGTGAGGGTGAGGTGAGTGAGGGATGAGGATGAGAATGAGGAGAGAAGTGAGGGTGAGAGTGAAGGTGAAGGTAAGGGCGAGGGTGAGGGAAGAGGTGAAGGTGAGGGTGATAGTGAGTGTGAGATCGATATACTCTCTGCTTTAGGTATAAATACATTTCGTATGTATTTCAATTTAACAAACGGCTTCGCTATTTCTAAATCCATTTTTTCTCCCAATGAATGCAAAGCAAAGCGACCCCCACTCCCCCTTCCCCCCCTCCCCTTTCAGTCTTTCTCTCAATCGAAATATTAATTAAGGACAAAATCAAGAACCATAATAACAGTAATAATGAAAAAAAAGAAATAGAAAATCAATTCCACTCACTTCTTCAAGTAATTATTTCTTTATTTCTTTTATTTTTTTTTATTATTTTTTTTATTATTATTTTTTTTTTTACACGTAAGCAGTAACATTCTTTCTTTCTTTCTTTTTTTATTCATCTTTTTCTCTTTTTTTTCTTTGTTTTTGTTTACACGTAAGCAGTAACAAGTTTTCCTATTATTTCTTTCTTTCTTTCTTTTCTTCTTCTTTTTCTCTTTGTTTTGTTTTTTTGTTTACACCTAAGCAGTAACAAGTTTTCCTATTATTTCTTTCTTTATTTTTTTATTCATCTTTTTCTCTTTGTTTTGTTTTTTTTGTTTACACGTAAGCAGTAACAAGTTTTCCTATTATTTCTTTCTTTCTTTTTTTATTCATCTTTTTCTCTTTGTTTTGTTTTTTTGTTTTTGTTTTTGTTTGTTTACACGTAAGCAGTAACAAGTTTTCCTATTATTTCTTTCTT
>NC_091551.1:5388884-5396384 GCF_042767895.1 Penaeus vannamei
AGAGAGAGAGAGAGAGAGAGAGAGAGAGAGAGAGAGAGAGAGAGAGAGAGAGAGAGAGAGAGAGAAAAGAAAGATGGAGAGAGAGAAGGAGAGAAGGAAAGATGACATGAAAAAAAAAAAAAGGGTGAACGAAAAAAAAAAAAACTTAACGACAACAAAACAAAAAGACAAACCAAACCCAAGCCAAACGATAAAAAAAAAACGGTAACACAACAAACAAACCCAAAACCGAATTGAAACAAACGAAGAGCCAAGAAGAGACACACAGTGAGCCAAAGAGCCGCTCTCGACCCCCACCCCACCCCAACCCACCTCCTCCCCCCTTCCCAGAAACCCCGGTCCCAGAGTTCGACCTAATAACAGGAGCTGAACTGCCCTCCCCTGTTGAAGCACTTACAATAACAGCTCAGGTTATTTCTATAGTTATGCACTGCGCCAGATGTTGAAGTGAAACGGGGATGCAAGCCCGTGTAGAAGAGGCTGTATTCTGAGCATTATGAGCTGTTTGAACAAATTTAGGTGTTCATTAGCCCTGCTGACGCCGCTGAACACACGCAAGGTCTAAAGGTATCTTTATGCTTTTTCTTTACTTTTGTTTGGTTCGTGACCTGGGGAAATGGGAGGGGGGAGGGGTGGGTGGGAGGGTGGCGGGGGAAAGGGGGAGGGTGGAGGGGGATAGGAGGGGTGGTGGGTGTGGAAAGAAGAAGGGGAGGGGGAAGGGTGGTTAGGAGGGGTGGTGGGTGTGGAAAGAAGAAGGGAAGGGGAGGAGGAGGGAGGTAAGGGAGAAAGGGAGGATAGAAGGAGGGACAGATGGTAAGGATGGAAAGGAAGGGATGGAGAGGGAAGGGAAAAGGGGGCGGGATGGAAGGAGGGAAGAAAAATGGGCGGTGGAGGTAAGGGAAAGGGTGGATAAGAGGGAGTGGAGAAAGAAGGGAAGAGTGGAAAGGAGGGAAAATGGGGGAAGAGGATAAAGGTTGAAAGAAACAAGGGTAGATTTACCGAATGAGGGAAAGAGTGGAAAAGACGAGTTGGAAGAAGGGAGAAGAGAAAGGTAGAAAAAGATGGTAGAGGACGGCGGGGAGGTGGAAAAAAGAGACAACGGTGAAAGAGGAAAAGGGAAGAAAGAAAAGTAGGAAAAGAAGAAAATAAAAACGATATTAAGATGCCAAGCGAAAGTCTAATCAAAATTAAGGATATGATAGAGAGAAACCCACACCGCAGAGATTTCCCCTTTTTTTCTTAATCAGGATAATTAGGATAATAACCCTTCCCCCTTTCTCTCCTTTCTGATATTGACCATAATCTTTCTGAAGGATTTTCTTTCTCCTATCGCCTGCCCGCCTCACGCCTCCTGCCACCCCGCCCCTCCCTGCCATCCCGCCCTCCCTGCCATCCCGACCCCCTGCCATCCCCCCTGCCATCCCGCCCCCCCCTGCCATCCCGCCCCCCGCCATCCCGCCCCCTGCCATCCCGCCCCCCTGCCATCCCGCCCCCCTGCCATCCCGCCCCCCCTGCCATCCCGCCCCCTCCTCCTCGTTCCATCCCGCCCCCTATCCCGCCATCCCTGCCATCACGCTTTCCACCCAAATCTTCACACTTCCTTTCCTATAACCACAAGCAATCTTATGATCACTTCCTTGTATAAACAAAAGTTGCCTAACGACGTAACTACAACTCGCGGGCTAACTACAGTTGTAATAACTCTAATGGCGAGGCGGTCCTTTGCTGAACAAGCAGTTTATGGAAACGGGAACATTGGCGTTTTGAGTGCGTGTTGTCTCTCAAGCGGAGGATCTGGAATTCCATGTTGGACGTGCTTGCTGTCTGAATATCGGGGGGTGGGGGGGAGGGGGGGAGTGAAGGTGTGGTGTGTGGTTTTTGTTAGAAGGGTCTGGTATGTTGGTTTGTGTGTGTGTGTGAGTGTGCGTTAGGCTGTTATGTCTGTTGTGTGTGTGTTTGCTTGTTGTGTGTGTGTGTGTGTGTGTGTGTGTGTGTGTGTGTGTGTGTGTGTGTGTGTGTGTGTGTGTGTGTGTGTGTGTGTGTGTGTGCGTGTGTGCGTGTGTGTGCTTGTGTGTGTGTGTGTGTGTGTGTGTGTGTGTGTGTGTGTGTGTGTGTGTGTGTGTGTGTGTGTGTGTGTGTGTGTGTGTGTGTCTGGTGCGTTGGTACGTATGTCTATTATCTGTTCCAATGTCAAATCTGTTTGTCTCTGTGTCATGTTCATTACAAAACAGACCCAGAGACGGACACATAAACAAATAAACAAGCTCACAGACAGAAAATATAAACAAACAGACACTCAAAAATCGAAATTTAAAGACAAAGACAAAGAATATCATCCGAAAACGCAAATTCTTCGCACTTTACTTTCACCTTCCCTTCTTTCTTACTCAAACTCTCCGTTAATCTGGCATCGATTCAGACTTGTCTATTGGTCTGTTTGTAAAAAAAAAAAAAAAAAAAAAGGAGGAGGGGAAGAGGGAGGAGGAGAAAGGAAGAGGAGGAGGAGGAGGAAGAGGAGGGGAAGGAGGAGGAGAAAGGAAGAGAGAGAAGGAGGAGGAGGAGGAAGGGAAGGAGGAGGAGGAGGAGGAGAAATGAAGAGAGAGAAGGAGGAGGAGAAATGAAGAGAGAGAAGGAGGAGGAGAAATGAAGAGAGAGAAGGAGGAGGAGGAAGAAGAAGAGGAAGCAGGAGAAAGGGGAGGACAAGGAGGAGGAGGAGACAGAGGAAGAGGAGGACAAGGAAGCGCGAAGAGGAGGAAGAGACAGAGGAAGGGGAGGACAAGGACAAGGAAGAGGAGGAGCGATGGAAGAGAATAGGAAAAGAAGCAGCAATTGATAAGTGAAGGAGAATCAGACATAAGAGAAAGAGAAGTCGAAAAAATAGAGAAATAGGAAAATTGGACAAAAAAATAAAAAAGAAGAGGAGAGACACGAAAGAAGAGCAACAGGAAATGAATAAGAAAGAGGGAAGAGGAGAAAGAAAGAGGACAAAGAAGAAGAAGAAGAAGAAGAAAGAGATACAGACAGACTAAACAGATGATGGTCTAAGATGATTCAATATACATGATCAAAATAATTCAAGCTTTATATTACGAAGAAACAGAAAAATGCTAAAACAATAAAAGAAAAACAAAACAAACAATAAATAAATAAACGAGAGAAATAAAAAAAGGAAATAAATGAAAGAAAACAAGAAGGAAGAAACGAGATAAAATAATGAGAGAGTGAAAAAACCGAAAGAGAGAAGAAAAGAATGAAATGAGAGAATTAATAAACACCAAAGCAAATAAATGAGAGAGAGAAGGAAGGAAGAAAAGAAAGGTTAAAAAAATAATGAGAGAAAAAAAAAGAGAAGGAAAGAATGAAATGAGAGAATTAATAAACACCTAAACAAATAAATGAGAGAGAGAGAAGGAAGGAAGGAAGGAGAGAAACGAGAAAAATATAGAGAGAACATGGCGCTATTTGCCGTTGCTGACGAAAAAGCCGTTATGAGGTTTTACGCGCTAATAGGAGAAGAGAAATGTCTTTTTTTGTGTGTTATATGTGATTCAAAGAGGAGGATATTAAGGTTACATGAGGTGCTATGTGGTGGAGGGAAGGGGTATGTAGGCTATGCGGTGGAGGGAAGGGGTATGTAGGCTATGTGGTGGAGGGAAGGGGTATGTAGGCTATGTAGTGAAGGGAAGGGGTATGTAAGCTATGTGGTGGAGGGAAGGGCTATGTAGGCTATGTGGTGGAGGGAAGGGCTATGTAGGCTATGTGGTGGAGGGAAGGGGTATGTAGGCTATGTGTTATAAGATTGAAATGTGGGGGATATGTTGTGGAGGAATGAAATATGTGCGTTATATGGTGGCGGGGAAAGGTTTTTGGGCCATGTGGTGGAGGGAAGGGGTATGTAGGCTATGTGGGGGAAGGGAGGAGTATATGGGCTATGCGGTGGAGGGATGGAATATGTGCGCTATGGGTTGGAGGAGGATATGTAGACCATGTGGTGGGGAGGTATGTGTGCTATGTTGCGTAGAGATGAAACATGTGCGCTATGTGGTGGAAGGGAAGGGTATGTGGGCCATGTGGTTAAGGGGTGTGTGGGCTATGTGGTCAAGGGGTATGTGGGCCATGTGGTGGAGGAGTATGTGGGCTATGTTGTATAGAGATGAAACATGTGCGCTATGTGGCGGAGGGGAAGGGTATGTGGGCCATGTGGTTAAGGGGTATGTGGGCTATGTGGTGGAGGGATGAAATATATGCGATATATGGTGGATAGCAGAGGCACTGGGCTATGTGGTGGAGGTGCAGGGTATGTAGGGTATGTGGTGGAGGGGAGGGGTATGTACGCGCTATAAATAAATATATGTATAAAGATTATGTATAAATATATGTATAAATTATATAAATATATGTATAAATTATATAAATATATGTATATATAAATATATGTATAAATTATTATAAATATATGTATAAAGATTATATGCGCTATGTAGTTATGCGAAAAAAAAGAGAAAAAAAACATTAATGTGATCAGCGGAAAGCCGAGGACACATATGTGGAATTTTTAAAAAATGAGAAAAAAAAACACAGTGATTTATGATGTGGAACGGAAATGAAATGAGAAGAAATCACATGAATGCAAATGAATGTTTTATGATTTTTTTTTTTTTTTTTTTCGTGGAAGAAAGAATTTGACAGATGGATTAAAATGCCTTTTTTCGGAACATTAGTTTCTTCTTCTTCCTTTCTGTCTTTCTTCTTCCTCTTTCTTTCTTCGTCTTCTTCTTTCTTTCTTTCTTCGTCTTCTTCTTTCTTTCTTCGACTTCTTCTTCTTCTTCTTCTTCTGCTCTTTCTTTCTTTCTCCGTCTTCTTCTTCTTCTTCTTCTACTTTCTTCTTCTTCTTCTTCTTCTTCTGCTCTTTCTTTCTTTCTTTCTTTCTTTCGTTCTTTCTTTCTTTCTTCGACTTCTTCTTTCTTTCTTCGACTTCTTCTTCTTCTTCTTCTTCTGCTCTTTGTTTCTTTCTTCGTGTTCTTTCTTTCTTCTTTCTTCTTCTTCTTCTTCTGCTCTTTCTTTCTTTCTTACGTTCTTTCTTTCTTTCTTCGTCTTCTTCTTTCTTTCTTCGACCTTCTTCTTCTTCTTCTGCCTTTCCTTTCTTCTTCTTCCTGTGTTTTTTTCCTTTTTTTCGTTCTTATTTCTTCTACTCCTTCTTCTTTATCATCTTTCCCGTTTTGCTTTTCAATTTCCTTGGTTGTCTTCTTCGTTTTTTTAATTATTATTTATTTCCAGTCTCTCCATTCTTCCTCTTTTTATATTCTTTATCTTTCTCCTCATCTTCTTTCCACAATCTTTACCCATTACAACTTTTTCCCCCCTTTCTAAATCATATAAATATATCTATTTACCTACAACTTTTTACAACTTTTTTCCCCGCAATTAACAAGAGAGACTATAACGTTTCCTATCGTCCTTAAACTTAATTTTCTATCTTTATTACGTTTATTACGTTCTCCTGCAGTTATTACCACTGTATAACTCCCAACCCTTCTCTAATTTTCTATTTTAATCTATCCTTCTCATTCCATTCCCACCTTTAACCACATTTTCTATCTAATTTTGGAAAAAAATAATTCGCTTCTCTTATCTTTTTCAGAAAAAAAGGGAAGTCTACTTATGATCTTAATTTCTCTAGAGATACTTTCACATTGTTCTTTATTAAAAAACTTTATTTCGGTTGCAACGCGTAGCGACAATGGCGCAGGATTCGCTAACACGTTTTCATTTTATCAGATGTTATGAGCTCCTGCGGTGAGGGAGAAGAGGGAGAAGAGGGGAAGAGGGGGAAAGAGGGATAGAATAAAAGGGGAGAAGGAAAGGGGCAAAGAAAGAGTGGGTTTGGGACACACACATGGATAAAAAAAGAGAGGGGGAGGGAGGAATTGAAAGGGAGAGAGGAAGGCGAGAGTGAGGGAGAGGGAGAGGGAGAAGGTGAAAGAAAGAGAGGGAGAAGGAGAGAGAGGGAGGGAGAGAGAGGGAGAGAGTGAGAGAGAGAGAGAGAGAGAGAGAGAGAGAGAGCGAGAGAGAGAGAGAGAGAGGAGAGAGAGAAAGCGAGAGGGTTAGGAGCTTGAGAAAGAGAGAGAGAGAGAGGAGAGAGAGGGAGAGGGAGAGGGAGAGGAGATAGAGGGGGAGAGAGAGAGAGAGAGAGAGGAGAGGAGAGAGAGAGGAGAGAGAAGAGAGAGAGAGAGAAAAGAGAGAGAGAGAGAGAGAGAGAGAGAGAGAAAAGAGAAAAGAGAGAAAGCGAGAGGGTTAGAGCGAGAGAGAGAGAGAGGGAGGGAGAGGAGAGAGAGAGAGGGAGAATAGAGGGAGAGAGAGATAGAGAGGGAGAGGAGATAGAGGGAGATAGAGAGAGAGAGAGAGAGCGAAAGAGAGAGAGAGAGAGAGAGAGAGAGAGAGAGAGAGAGACAGAGAGAGACAGAGAGAGACAGAGACAGAGACAGAGACAGAGACAAAGAGAGAGAGAGACAGAGACAGAGACAGAGACAGACAGACAGAAAGACAGACAGACAGACAGAAACAGAGTCAGAGGCAGAGAAATGAGTGAATGTGAAAGAAAGAGCAAAATAAACCGAGACAGAGAGAGAGAGAAAGGAGCGCGGAAAGTGCACGAAGAGTAATAAAACAACACGGAATTTTGCCTTCGCCTCAGGCTTCCAATACCAAGAGAGAGCCTTCAACCTTTACAGGTACAAATTCCCTCCAGTCTTCCAGTCTTCGCCCCGTGTTTGCAAACGAAGTCGAATCACACACGCCAAAAAAAAAAAAAAAAAAAAAAGAAGAAGAAAAAGAAGAAAAAAAATAAAAAATTCACAACGAGGCAACGGGCCACGACCTCCTCCTCCTCTTCTACCTCCACCTCCTCCTCCTCTTCCCTTCGCTTAATGGCACACGCTCGAGGGCGAGAGAGAAACAGCGCGTAGAAAGTTGGAAAATGAACGAAGATGACCTCCTTGTGCATGTCTTCCCCCCTCCCCCTCCCCCCTCCTCCCCTCCCTCCCTCCCCCAATCAACTTTCCCACTAATAAACTCCTCATAAATAAACTAATAATAATAAACAATAATAATAATAATATTAAATAAATAATAATAATAATAAATAACAATAATAATAATAATAAATAATAAATAATAAATAACAATAAATAATAATAATAATAATAATAATAATAATAATAATAATAATAATAATAATAATAAACTAATAAACACTAATAAACTTAAGACCCTCCTTGTAAGCTTCGCCCAGAGTTGAGGAATCGCCAGAGAAACCCGAGCCTTACGTCACGTGACTCACGGCGCATAAATACTGGAGGGATAAATTAATGCCGCCGCCATATTGCTTTTCCGGCTGTTGAGACGACGGCAGCAGCAACTTGCAGGGATGCAGCGGGAAAATGGATTGCAAGTTGGAAGCAAGCATGTTTGTTGAAACTTGTGCTTGGCTTATCTTTATTT
>NC_091551.1:5398884-5403884 GCF_042767895.1 Penaeus vannamei
ATGTTTTATAAATACCTCCCTTTAACGACCCATTAAGTAAGCCTTAAATCATGTTTTGCTGAAGATAAATGGGTTATAATTAAATAGTAATTTGATTCACAATATTCCGAATATCTGTATGCAGAAATAACAGTATACTTACATAGAGGGGCGAATACATACAACTTTATATACAAATAAATGCTAGAGTAAAATTGCAATGGAAAAAAGGGTTGTAGATTGCAAGTATAGTGAGCATATGTTATTCGGTTCAGTTGCAGCAAATTCACTTTCTGTGTGTTTAAAGTGATCGGAAATGTGTATGTACATGTTCTGTATTTCAATTTTCTTAATATCTTTATCTTCATATCTTTACAATAAAGATATATCGTTAAGTTTATTGCGTTTTCTGATATAATAGAAGATTGTGTGTGAGTGTGTGTGTGTGTGTGTGTGTGTGTGTGTGTGTGTGTGTGTGTGTGTGTGTGTGTGTGTGTGTGTGTGTGTGTGTGTGTGTGTGAGTGTGAGTGTGAGTGTGTGTGTGTGTGTGTGTGTGTGTGTGTGTGTGTGAGTGTGAGTGTGAGTATGAGTTTAAGTGTGTGTGTGTGTGTGTGACTGTGAATATGAGTTTAAGTGTGTCTGTGTTACTGCGCTGGTGGATTAGTGTGAGTGTGCTTGTGTGTACATAAGCCTACCTTTGCGCAAGGCAGTGTGTCCATACTCCCTGTGTGTTCAGCCGCCCATGCACATTACACCACGCAAGCATTTGATATATTGTCCCAAAATCAGATGCGAAAATCAAGCACGAAATTCTCCAAAGGCGATATTGACGGAAAACGTTCAATCCACTGAATAATGAACTGTTTTATACACGCCAATCCCACAGACTAAGCCACAAGATCCGACAGCATAACGCATAAATATAAAAAAAAGTGCACGATATATATTCACAGCTATGAATATTATAGCAAAAGATGCGAAAAAAAGGAAGAATGCGGGAAAAAAATTGTTCACACGAAGTCATGAAACCGTGGAACTAATTGGTGGATTTTGCATATTCTAACAGCTGATTGGCTAAGCACTCACTACAGGCAGGTGAGGATCGACCAATGGCGTGCGAGGCTGACTGGAGTGGAGGAGGTGGAGGGGAGTGGGAGGAGGGGGTGGGTGGGGAGAAGGAGGTGGGGTGGGAGAGGAGAAGGAGGTAGGGTGGGAGAAGGAAAGGGGAGGGAGGAGAGAGAGAAAGGGAAGTGGGAGGAGAGAGGAAGGGAAGAGGGAGGGAGAGAAAGGGGAATGGGAGAGAAGGGAAGAGGGAGTAGGAGTGGAGTGAGAGAGCAAGAAGAATAAGAAAGAGAGTGAAAAAGAAGGGGAGTGAGGGGGAGGGGGGTAGTGAGTGAGGGAGAGGACTGGGAGGAGACAGGGAGGAAGAGGACAGTAAGTGAAATGGGAGAGGAAGAGGAGAATAAGAAGGAAGAAAGGAAAAAGGAAATGAGAAAAGATGGAGGAGAGAGGGATGGGAGGAGATGAAGAGAAGGAGAAAGAGAGTGAAAGAAAAGAAGAAGAGCAAATAAGAAGAGAAAGAGACGAAAAGAAGAGAAGGGAATAAGAATGAAAGGAAAGAAATGGGAAGAAGGAAGGGGAAGAAAGAAGAGGAGATGGTGGGAGAGGCAAAGGAGAAGCAGGCAGAGGAGGGAGAAGGGAATGAAAGGAGAGGAAAGAAGTAGAAATAAAAATAGATATATACATATATATGCACACATACACACGCACACAGACACAGACACACACACACACATTTATATATATATAGAGAGAGAGAGAGGGAGAGGGAGAGAGAGAGAGAGAGAGAGAGAGAGAGAGAGAGAGAGAGAGAGAGAGAGAGAAAGAGAGAGAGAGAGAGAGAGAGAGAGAGAGAGAGAGAGAGAGAGAGAGAGAGAGAGAGAGAGAGAGAGAGAGAGAGAGAGAGAGAGGGGGGGGGGGATATATAGAGAGAGAGGGGGATATAGATAGAGAAAGAGGGAGATAGAGAAGATAGATAGATAGATAGATAGGTAGAGAAAGATAGAGAAAAAAGAGAGAAGAAAGAGAGAGAGAGAGAGAGAGAGAGAGAGAGAGAGAGAGAGAGAGAGAGAGAGAGAGAGAGAGAGAGAGATAGATAGGGGAGATAGAGATAGATAGATAGATAGATAGATAGATAAGAGAGAGAGAGAGAGAGAGAGAGAGAGAGAGAGAGAGAGAGAGAGAGAGAAAAGAGAGAGAGAGAGAGAGAGAGAGAGAGAGAGAGAGAAAGAGAGAGAGAGAGAGAGAGAGAGAGAGAGAAGGAGACAGAGAGATATAGATAGATAGATAGATAGATAGAGAGATAGAGAGAAAGAAATAGATTATATAAGTGAAGGTACAGACGAACGCGAAAAATTTTGAAAACAAAAAGGAAAAAAGATTAAGGAATAATCCAAGAAAAAAATCCAGACGCCTGACAGCTGAGACCGATTTCTTTCTCCATCTTTTATTCTCCATTCCTTCCTTATTACTATTATTCTCCTTTCCTTTTTGCTCACTATTATCCTCTGTTCCTTTTTCACTTTCTAATATTCTCTATTCCTTCTTTTATTACTATTATTCTGTTCCTTCTTTACTATTAATATTTCTCTGATCATTCTCTATTTATATTATTCTCTGTTTCCTCTTCATTATCATTTCCATTATTCGTTCCTTATTTATTACTATTATTTTCTTTCCTTTTTACTGCTTTCATCGAGTATTTTCTCTTTCGATTCTACTTCTTTTCTGTTTTCCTCTATTTCTTTCGTCTCCATTAATGCGAGATTTTTTTTCCTTCCTCTTCTTCTTCTTCCTCTCTCTCTCTCTCTCTCTCTCTCTCTCTCTCTCTCTCTCTCTCTCTCTCTCTCTCTCTCTCTCTCTCTCTCTTTCTCTCTGATGATAATAACAATAACAATAATAATAATTGTAATAGCAATACTATGATAATGATAATAATAATAATGATAAGCCAAATAATAATAATTATAATAACAATCATAATTATTATAATATTAATGACAACAACAAGTAATAAGAATAAGAATAAGAATAATCACAATAAAAATAACAATAATAATAACAACAACAACGATAATAATAACAACACACCATAACATGAACATATTTTGAATAGGAATGACCCAATTGTCTATACTTACATTCTAATTTGCATATAAGGACATTGAAAACATCCGTTTCATTTTGAATTATTGTTATTGGTGAAATAAACTTTATTTGTCGAACATTATACAAGATGATCGCATTTTCGGACGTTGCAGAAAGGATGGTGGTCGAGGGTTTTATTGATATCTGTTGCAAGATGTCGGTTATGTATTGCAGCGATTCTTATGCTTTTTTTTTGTTTTTGTTGTTTTGCTATTCGTCTTCCTTCTGTTCTCTTACCCTCTTTTTTCTTTCTTTGTTTATCTCTTTCGGTCTCTCTCTCTCGTTCTTTCTCTTTATCTTTCTCTGTCTGTCTGTCGGTCTCTCTCTCTCTCTCTCTCTCTTACTTTCGATCACTTACCCATCCTTTCTTACTCCATCTCCCTCTATCTATCTATTTATTTATTCATCCCTCTGTCTCTCTCTCTCTCTCTCCCTTTCCCCCTAACTCTCTTTCTCTTTCCTCTTTTGTCTCTCTCTTTCATCTTTCTCTCTCTCTTTACTCTTTCTCTCTCTCTCTCTTTCATCTGTCTCTCTCTCTTTACTCTTTGTCTCTCTCTTTCATCTTTCTCTCTCTCTCTCTTTCATCTTTCTCTCTCTCTTTCATCTTTCTCTCTCTCTCTTTCATCTTTCTTTCTTCTTTCATCTTTCTCTCTCTCTTTTATCTTTCTCTCTCTCTCTTTCATCTTTGTCTCTTTCATCTTTCTCTCTCTCTTTCCTCTTTCTCTCTTTCTTCTTTCATCTTTCTCTCTCTCTTTCCTCTTTGTCTCTCTCTTTCCTCTTTGTCTCTCTCTCTTTCATCTTTCCCTCTCTCTTCTTTCATCTTTCTCTCGCTCTCTTTACTCTTTCTCTCTCTTCCCATTCTTCCATTCATCCATCAAAATGAAGGAAACCCTAGATTATCAGCGTCTCTTCTGGCTCCCTGTTAACATGATCTGGTTTTGAAATCGGAAAGGATCTGGGATTTCATTCTCCCAGCTTTCCTTACGTTGAAGAACTTTTAATTTCTTCTCTCTCTCTTTCTCTCTTTCTTTCTCTTTCTCTCTTTCTCTTTGTCTTTGTTTTTCTCTATCTCTATCTCTTTCTCTCTCTCGCTGTCGTCTGTCTGGCTTTATCTTTCTTCCTCTCTTTCTTTCTCTCTTTTCTGTCATCTGTCAGTCTCTCTCTCTATCTATCTATCTATCTTTCTCTCTTTCTCTTTCTTTTTCTCTTTCTCTCTCTCTCCCTCTCTCTCTCTCTCTCTCTCTCTCTCTCTCTCTCTCTCTCTCTCTCTCTCTCTCCCTCCTCTCTCCCTCCTCCTCCCTCCCTCCTCCCTCCCTTCCTCCCTCCCTCCCTCCCTCCCTCCCTCGCTCCATCCCATCCTCATTCAAACACTCAGTGAGCAAGTTAGTGAGAAAGTGAATAAGCGTCATTTTTGTTTACACATTCACCCAACTGACGTAAACAAATGGCCAGGTTCGTCACGGACCCATTCACAAAATTACCAACATTACTTAAAAAAAAAAAAAAAAATGCCACGCCATGTTATTTGCATTCTTTCAGGTGATGAATATACGTAATTGTTCACATATTCTTTTCAGGAGTTCACTTCGTTTAATCATGTAATGGAAAATGCAATAGGGAAATAATCACACGTAATTTTCGACACTTGGGAGGGAGAGGAGAAAGAGAAGGAGAGAGAGAGAGAGAGAGAGAGAAAGAAAAGGGATGAAAAGACGAGAAGCGGAACGTTAATGAAAGGGTGATAAAGGGGAGGAGAGAGAAAGAGGGAGAGAGAGAGAGAGAGAGAGAGAGAGAGAGAGAGAGACAGAGAGAGA
>NC_091551.1:5423884-5431384 GCF_042767895.1 Penaeus vannamei
CAATATTGTTCTTTCAAAGTTGGTAATGGACGAATGCTGCGGATTCACAAATTGGTCGAGTGGAAGTCGTCCATATGCGGAGGAGGTCTTCGTGGGATGCACCGGAGGATTTTAATTTAGTTAACATGAAGAACTTTGCACTTGGAAATCAATTTCTTAGGACTGAGGAGGAGAGGCTGAGTAAGGGAGAGGGAGAGAGAGAGAGAGAGAGAGAGAGTGAAAGAGAGAGAGAGAGAGAGAGAGAGAGAGAGAGAGAGAGAGAGAGAGAGAGAGAGAGAGAGAGAGAGAGAGAGAGAGAGAGAGAGAGAGAAAGAGAAAGAGAAAGAGAGAGAGAAAGAAAGAGAGAGAAAGAGAGAGAGAGAGAGAGAGAGAGAGAGAGAGACTGAATAAGTGAAAGAGAGAGAGAGAGACAAACAGACACACACACACACACACACACACACACACACACACACACACACACACACACACACACACACACACACACACACACACACACACACACACACACACACACACACACGCACAGAGAGAGAGACAAACAGACAGACAGACAGACAGAGAGACAGACAGACAGACAGAAACACACAGAGTAAGTGAGGGACATAAATGTATAAACAGATGGAGGAAGAGGAGGGGGGTGAAATAACGTAAAGATTAATCAAGAAATAATGATAATACTTATAAACAAAACTTAACCAACAAAAGCAAAAACGAAAATATTAGATATCAAAACATATGTTGTACCGAGTAACCTCATCTAAAAATATATATAAACTACCATATGGATTTCCCTGTCATGTGTTCAGATCACATATTTTTTTATGATATGTTAGTATTTTCTCTTTCCAGCGAGTTATCAGTTATGAATTTTGCTCTAATAACACGTCTGTGCTGCTTAATGTGTATTATCATGGGAGATTATCATTATAATTAATAGCATTTGCCTTTATTGTCATCATAAATAATAATGTTGATTCTTTGTTCTTGTTTCTATTATTTCTACAGTAATATTTTAGAATATTACCATTAGTAATGATGGTAGTGGTGTTTATAGCTATTAAATGGTAATAACAATGGTGATGAAAATGGAGATGAGTGTGGTAATGTTGGCATGATGTTGATGATAATGATGTCATAATGATAATGATAGTGATGATGATTATGAACATGACTATTACAACTGATGAATGTGAAGATGATGTTGATCATGGTGGTGGGTGTGATATGGTAGCAGTGGCAATGATGATAATGATGATGATGTTCATGTTGATTTTACAGTTATGTTGATGGTGATACTGATAATAATGATAGAATGATAATACTGATAAGGGTAATGATGATGATAGTAATTGTAATATCAATAGTAATAATAAAAACTGAATTTAAAAATAATAATCACGATTAAAATAATGATAAAAAATACGATCAAAATAATAATGATAAAAATTACGATCAAAATAATAATGATGAAAATTACGATCAAAATAATAATGATGAAAATTACGATCAAAATAATAATGATAATAGTAAATAATAACAATAATAATAATAATGATAATGAAATGTCTGTAACTGCAAGAGTAGACATACCAACCTTGCAATGACCTTTCAAATGACATGACGCCTCACAGTTGGATAGCGGAATGTCTAAAGCAATTTGGAGTTGCAAAACATGGGCAAAATTTCCTTATAGATTACATGAATACATGGATATCAGAATGAACATCTTCGGGAGAACAGCAAGGAGACGTGGAGATCAGGAGAGGAATATTTCAAGGAGACATTCTTTCTCATATATTCGTGTTATGCATGATACACCTGGCAGAGATATTGAGATGGATAAGAGCTGGATATAAATGGGGACATGAGGAGATGAACATTACCCATCTCTTGTTCATGGACGATCTCAAACTCGTGGGCAAATAGACTCTTGTGCAGATTGTTCACACGTTCAGCCAACACACAGGATTGGAGTTTGAATTGAAGAAATGTGGAGGTTTTGAGAATGAGAATCGGGAAGATCGTGAGAATGAGTGGAGTGACATTACTAGATCGATTGGTAATGAAAGAGGTAGATGTAAATGAGTATTTAGGCGTAATAGAAGTGGATAAAATGAAGGAAAAGAAGATGATGGACATATTTGCAGGCGAATATAAGGCTGAAATTGGTGTTAAATTCGGAACTTAAATAAGGTAAAATATTTAACATTAATACATGGACTTTCTCAGTATTAAGTTATAGGGATAATAAGATGGTTACTTGGAGAGCTGAAAGAGCTAGACAGAAGTTCGAGAAAGACTAAATATTCATAGGGCATTTCACCCTTATAGTAATGTTAGTAAGACGTGTGTGTCAAGAAAGGCGGTAAAAAGCTGATACCTTGCGTGGAATGTATAAGGAGTGAAGAAAACAACTTTGGGTGGTATGTAATGAATTCAAAAAATAAGTTAATTGCAGATGTAAAAAAAAAAAAAAAAAATGTGCGGATGTAATTAAGATTGAGAGTACAAAAGGCAAGGTTGAATTGAAGAAAGGATTGAGGAATGGGGACTTTAATCATTGGACGGAGAGGAGAAAATAGGGCCGGTTTATAAGAGAAATACCAGACACAATAAACAAAGAGAAAGCTTGGAAATAGATAAGGAAAACAGCGTAGATAGGTACAGCCGAGGAGAAGGTACTTGGTACGAATTAGGTCAAGTATGATATTGACATAAACAATTCCCTTTATGTAGAATGTGTGGTGAAAAAATGATAGTGTTGGGCATGTTTGCGAATGTAAGAAACAAAAAAAAAAAAAAAAAAAAAAAAAAGAGAGAGAGAGAGAGAGAGAGAGAGAGAGAGAGAGAGAGAGAGAGAAAATATTGGAAGCTTTGTGAAAAAATACAAATTAGATAGAACAGAAAAAATGATAAGAACATGCACCCCAAAACGATAATGAAAATGATGAATGTAAAATGTTGTAGGATGCTTTCAATGTGACCTCAAACTCGAAACAAGACGACCAGACATTGTTATAATTGAGAAAAGGAAGAAGAAACGTCTCATAATACATATTGCTCCTCCAGGGTGAACAGAGAACACAGGAAAACGAAAAGCAGAAAGTTGAGAAATACCAAGATCTTAAGAGGGAAATGGCTAAGTCGTGGGAAATAAGGGAAGATAATCTGATTCTTTTAAATCCCTGAGACTATCAAAAAGGGGCTTTAGAAATTAGGAGTCAAAATAAAGGTGCTGTCACAACTAGCACTTTTTTCCGTCAATTCTTTGGACAATTTTATTTAACATAAATACAAGCATTCTCGAATATAGCTCTTGATTTGACTTTGCTTGTCTGAAAAAGTTGACGGAAAGGTTTTCAGACGGAAACGATCATTATCGACAATTCGCTCAAAAAAGGACAAAATTTCAGAAAATGATAAAAAAATGACGGATAAAGTGCTAGGGTGACAGCACCTTAAGAATCAAGTTACTGCAAAAGACAGTAATACTAAGAACAACAAGAATATTGAGAAAAGTATTTGAAATCTGTCTAAGGGTCATGACCTAAGTTACCAAAGGGAAACTAGGTCATGACCCGTTCCCCAAGTTATTCTGTGTGTAAGGATTGTCTCTCTGTTATGACTGAGGATAAGGAAGTAATAATGACGATAATAATAATGATAATAATAGCAATGATAATGATTATGATAATGATAGCAATGATGATGATTGTGATAATAATGATGATGATGATAATGATAGTAATGATAATAATGATTAAAGTAATAACAATTATACTGGTTATAATAGCAACGATGATATCATTATCATTATTATAATTATTATTATAATCATTAATATTCTTGCTGTTATTATTATTATCATGATTATTATTTCTATTACCATTATCATTTTATTATTATTATTATTTTCATTATCGGTATTATTATTATTATTATTATTATCATTATTATTATTAGTAGTAATATCATTATTATTATTATCATTATTATTATTATTATTATTATTATTATTATTATTATAATTATTATCATTATTATTATTATTAATACTTTTATGGATATTATTATTATTATTATCATCAGCATTATTATTGTTATTATCATTATTAGCATTATTGCTATTACATTTTTATTGTCATCATCCTGGTCATTATTATCATCATTAGAATCACTATTTCTTATAAATACATATATATATTTAGTATCATGATCATCCTAATAGTGATGAAGAAACTATCACAGAAATTATAATAATGGTAATGATAATATCAATAATGATAATGATAATAACATAGGTAAAAATGATGATAAGAAAACAATAATAGCAATAGTGATAATGATAATAATGATGATAATAATGATGATAATAATGATAGAATGATAGTGATGATAAAAATAAAAGTGATAATGATAATAGAAAAATAATGGAAATAATATTAATCACAGTGATAAAAATAATAATAGCAACAATGACAAAACAATAAATAATATCAATGGGGATAATGAAAGTAATAAAAAAATATCAATAATAAAAATGATACGAAATGATAAGAACAATAGTAATAAAAAATCCAGTATTATCGACAAGAATAAAACAATATAATGATGGTTAGGATGACGATGATAACGTTGATAATGATAATAATGATATCAATAATAACGAGAATAATAATGAAAATATTGATAATGGCAGTAACAGTGATAAGGAAAATGATAATGATAATACTAATAATACCTATATAAGAAATGATGATGATAAAAACAACCACAGTAGTGAGAATAACAACAAAAAATAATAATAACAATGAAAGTAACGATACCAATGATAATAAAAATAACACAACATCAAACAATAAAAAAAACTTCTTTCGTGACAAAAACAAAGATAAGAAAGATAAAAGCAACATGAACAGCCAAGAGACATGTCAGAAGGACGATTTTTGCAAGAGGAAGACAAGTCTCCTGTGTCTGATAGCTGTCTCTATGTATCATCATCTTTCTCTTCATTTTTTCCTCTTCTTTTTTTTCTCCATCTTCAAGAAACGCAAAAGGAAGAATGTTTGAAGGGCAAGGCTGCACACAGACAGGTTCTGACAGCGGTTCTGTGTGATCAAATGGAAGCTTAGATGTATTACAGAGGCTCTTGTGACAGAACAGGAGACTTACCTTTTTAAGTTGTAAAATGGGAGGCCTGTGCATAACAGTGGTAGGGAGGTGAATAGGTATATATATATATATATATATATATATATATATATATATATATATATATATATATATATATATATATATATATATATATATATATATATATATATATATATATATATATATATATATATATATATATATATATATATATATATATATATATATATATATATATATATATATATATATATATATGGATGGATGCATATATACATATATATATATTTGTGTGTGTGTGTGCAAATGTGCGTGTTTGTGTGGTTGTGTGGTTGTGTATTTGTGCGTGTGTGTGTTTGTGCGTGTGTGTGTTTGTGCGTGTGTGCGTTTGTGCGTGTGTGTGTTTATGTGTGTGTGTGTGTGTGTGTGTGTGTGTGTGTGTGTGTGTGTGTGTGTGTGTGTTTGAATACACACATATATATGTATGCATGCATGTATATATACATACATATATATATATATATATATATATATATATATATATATGTATATATATATATACATATATATATATATATATATATATATATATATATATATATACATATATATATATATATATATATATATATATATATATATATATATACATATATATATATATATATATATATATATACATATATACATATAAATATAAAGATATTTAGCTTCACTCCAGTAGACTAATACAGAAATAATTCAGGTGTCAATAATTCAAGTCATTGGCTATTTTTCCAATAGACACATTGATTACTTAATTAGTTCAAATCATCTGTCGATTGAATGAAAGAGAGTTAGTATCGACATTTTGATATTTGAACACTCTTTTTGTGTTCCGATAAATCTAATTGGAATTTATTCTTTCGCTGAAGTTCATTATCAGTCTAAAAAAAAAGAAGAAAAAAAAGTTTGGTTTTTGATAAGCGGATCATTTTGTAACCTTACTTAAAATACATTTCTTTTTTCTTTTTTTTTTTACTATATTCTTCAAGGTGGCGCAGCACGCAGGTACACACACACACACACACACGCACACACACACACACACACACACACGCACCAACACACATGTACACACACACACACACACACACGTACAAACACACACACACACACACACACACACACACACACACACACACACACACAATCACACAATCACACAATCACACAATCACACACAATCACACACACACACGCACACACACGCACACACAATCACACACACACACAGATACACACACGCACTCACACAATCACACACACACACACACACACACACAGATACACACGCACGCACGCACTTATGCACGCACGCAGTTACAGACACACATATCAGCTGATATTTGATACGTTTTATCAACTTTCTTAGAGCAATGCTACCCTTCTAATAGAGAAAAAAATAAGACTCTTCACAGAAGACACATGAAAACAAGTAATTTTCGTAAATTTTGGGAGCAAAATCTTTGCAGTTAATTGTTATTCAAAATTGACGATAGTGTACATGTCATAAACATGTCATAAACACGTACACCAAGTCGATCCTTTACACATATCCGATTTTTCTTCGACTAATGATAGCCAAGAGAAGTTCCTTACATACCTTTCAGTAAGGAATACCATTAGTACCCCCCGCCCCCCCCCCCCACACGCACACAATAACACCACAGTTGTTTCCGGAAGGGCATCCAGATTTTTTTTTTTTTTTTTTTTTTTTTTTAAGGCCAGGAATGATTTTGAATCTGAACCAAAGGGTTCTAAGGTTTAAAAAAAAGGTCTGCAGGATATAGATGATATAGGATATAGGATAGATATAGAATATAGGATATATATAGGATATAGGATATAGGATAAATATAGAATATAGGATATATATAGGATATAGGATAAATATAGAATATAGGATATATATAGGATATAGGATATAGGATAAATATAGAATATAGGATATATATAGGATATAGGATATAGGATAGATATAGAATATAGGATATATATAGGATATAGGATAGATATAGAATATAGGATATATATAGGATATAGGATATAGGATATGGGATAAATATAGAATATAGGATATATATAGGATATAGGATATAGGATAAATATAGAATATAGGATATATATAGGATATAGGATAAATATAGAATATAGGATATATATAGGATATAGGGTATAGGATAGATATAGAATATAGGATAACTATAGGATATAGGATATATATAGGATATAGGACATAGGTTATAGGACAAAGGATATAGGATAATGGTGAAGGTGATGCCATACCCATAATCAAACTTA
>NC_091551.1:5438884-5443884 GCF_042767895.1 Penaeus vannamei
TCCCTCCGTGTCCCCCCTCCCTCTCCCTCCCTCCCTCTCTCCCCTATCCCCCCATCTCCCTCCCTCCCTCTCCCCCTCTCTCCCTCCCAGTCCCCCCTCCCTCCCCCTCTCCCCTCCATCCCTCCCTCTCTTTAATTCCCTCCTCCCCCCTCTCCCTCCCTCGCCCCATCCTTCCCTCCCTCCCTCCCTCCTCCCCCTCCCTCCCCCTCCCTCCCCTCCCTGTCCCCCCTCCCCCCCTCCCTCCCTCCTTCCCTCTCTCTCCCTCCCTCCCCCTTCCTATCCCCCCATCTCCCTCCCTCCCTCTCCCTCTCCCTCCCTCCCTCTCTCCCTCCCCCTCCCTCTCTCTCCCTCCCTCTCCTTCCCTCTCTCTCTCTCTCATTCCCTCCTTCCCTCCCTCCCTCTCTCATTCCCAGTCAACCATAACCACTGAAATTGGCACACGTGTTGTTGGTAAAAAAAAATCTGAGCAATACAGCGCTGGATACAAGAGACCAAGGCATGAAATAGCTTTAAGAGGATTAGAAAAGATGAAGAGAGTGATAAAGAGACGAAATAAAACCCAGTCAGTCCTACTATTAATAATAATGATAATAATGATGATAAAAATAATAATGGGAATGATGATAATGAAAATAATAATGATAATGATAATGAAAATAATAATGATAATGAAAATAATGATGATGATAATGATAATGAAGATAATGATGATAATGATAATGAAAATAATGATGATAGTAATGATAATGAAAATGATAATGATAGAAATGATAATGAAAATAAAAATGATAATAATGATAATGAAAATAATAATGATAATGATAATGAAAATAATAATGACAATAATGATAATGAAAATAATAATGATAATAATGATAATGAAAATGATAATGATAATGAGAATAATAATGATAGTAATGATAATGAAAATAATAATAATAGTAATGATAATGAAAATGATAATAATAGTAATGATAATGAAAATAATAATGATAATAATGATAATGAAAATGACAATGGTAATGAGAATAATAATGATAATGATAATGAATATAATAATAATAATGATAATAATAATAGTAATGAAAGTCATAATAATAATGATAATAATAATAATGATAATAATAATAATGATAATGATAATAATAATAATAATGATAATGAAAATAACAGTGATACTAATAGTAGTAATGATAGTAATAATAATGATAATATTAATCATCATGATGATACAGAAATTATATTGATGATAATAATGAGAATAACAATTGTAATACTGATGCACATAGTAATATTGATAACAAAAATGATAATGATAGTAATAACAATGATAATGATGATAACGATGATAACAGTAATAATGATAATGATAATATTAATAGTAATGATAATAATGATGATAATCATAAATTCGATAATGCTGATGATGATCATAACAAATTATGAAAATGATGATTTCAATTGATATAATAATGATGATAATAATAACAATATTGATGAAAGTAATAAAAACAACAATTATGATGATAATAACATTGACAGTAAAGATAATAACAATGATCATACCAATAATAGTAACAATAAGGATAATAGGAATGACAGTAATGATAGTAATAACAATAATAGAAGCAAAAGCTAAAAAAAAAAATAAATAAATAAATAAAATAAAAAAAAAATACTCAAAAAAAAAAGCAAAAACCGTAACAAGCAAAGGAATGACAATAAAGATAATAACAATGATCATTTCAATAATAGTAACAATGAGGATAATAGGAATGATAATAATGATAGTAATAACAATAATAGAAGCAAAAGCAAAAGCAAAAAGCGTAACAAGCAAAGGAATGACAATAAAGATAATAACAATGATCATACCAATAATAGTAACAATGAGGATAATAGGAATGATAGCAATGATAGTAATAACAATAATAGAAGCAAAAGCAAAAGCAAAAACCGTAACAAGCAAAGGAATGACAATAAAGATAATAACAATGATCATACCAATAATAGTAACAATAAGGATAATAGGAATGATAATAATGATAGTAATAACAATAATAGAAGCAAGCAAAAACCGTAACAAGCAAAGGAATGACAATAAAGATAATAACAATGATCATACCAATAATAGTAACAATGAGGATAATAGGAATGATAGCAATGATAGTAATAACAATAATAGAAGCAAAAAAAAGCAAAAAACGTAACAAACAAAGGAATGACAATAAAGATAATAACAATGATCATACCAATAATAGTAACAATAAGGGTAATAGGAATGATAATAATGATAGTAATAACAATAATAGAAGCAAAAGCAAAAAAAAAAAAACCGTAACAAAGCAAAGGAATGACAATAAAGATAATAACAATGATCATACCAATAATAGTAACAATAAGGGTAATAGGAATGATAATAATGATAGTAATAACAATAATAGAGGCAAAAGCTAAAAAGAAAGAAAAAAAAAATACTCAAAAAAGCAAAAACCGTAACAAGCAAAGGAATGACTAAAGCACTTTTTCCCAAGCACTGGTCGAGTCAAAGAAAAATCGCTTGAGCTGTGCTTGTGACGCGGGGGGATCAGGTGGTCGGGGTCGGTGCGTGCGTGTGTGTGTGTGTGTGAGTGTGAGTGTGTCGGGGGGGCGGGGGGGTTGTGGTGTGTGTGTGTGTGTTTTTCGTGTGTGTGTGTGTGTGTGTGAGTGTGTGTTGTGTGTGTGTGGGGGGGGGGGTTTGTGTGTGTGTGTGTGTGTGTCGGGGGGGTGTTTGTGTGTGTGTGTGTGGTGGGGTGTTTGTGGGGTGTGTATGTGTGTTTGTCGTGCGTGCGTGTGTGTGTGTGTGTGAGTGGGGGGTCGTTTGTGGTGTGTGTGTGTATGTGTGCGTGTGTGTGTGTGTGTGTGTTTGTTGTCTGTGTGTGCGTGTGTGTGTTTGTGTTTTTGTGTGTGTGTTTGTGTGTATATGCGTGTTTGTGGTGTGTGTGTGTTTGTTTGTGCTTGTGTGTGTACGTGTGTGTGTATTTGTGGTTTTGTACGTTTATAATTTGGTATATGGCTGTGTATGAATATATATATATGAGCATGTGTACATATTGGGAAAGAAAAGAGGTTGCTTAGCTTTCACGTATATACGTATCTGTATATACCAACACATATATTTATCTATATATTTGCGTCTGTCGCAGCTGATTCCCGGATGTTGCACTGTTGAAGGGCGCGGGGGCGGACTGTGTATCAACAGAAGATTTTTAGCATTAGAGAAACATTTCGAAAGCATTGCCCTTACAGCCCCTAACAGTCGCTCTCTTTCTGTCTCTCTCTTTCTGTCTCTCTCTTTCTGTCTCTCTTTCTGTCTCTCTCTCTCTCTCTCTCTCTCTCTCTCCCTCTCTCTCTCTCTCTCTCTCTCTCTCTCTCTCTCTCATTCTTCCTCTTTTCTTCAGTCTGTCTATCTCTCTCTCTCTCTCTCTCATTCTTCCTCTTTTCTTCTGTCTGTCTATCTCTCTCTCTCTCTCCATCTCTCCCTCTATCTATTATCATAATAAGATATAATAAGATCTAAACCCCTTTATTTTATTTCATTTTATTTCATTTTATTTTATTTTATTTTATTTTATTTTCAGTACATTCACCATGACCTGAATATTTTCATCATGGTGTATTTTTATCTTCTATGGAACCCTAGAAAAAAAAGAATATGGAATATATTACATCTGGTTCTTTCATCTGAGAAATGCTAATTACCATTTAATTAGTTTTTTTTATCTACTTCTCTTCCGCTCTCTCTACACATCTTTCACTTGATTAGTGTTCTCTCTTTCTCTCACACATACTCACTCTCACTCACTCTCTCTCTATCTATCTATCTATTAATACATCAATCTATTTCTTATCTTTTTTCTCTCTTTTGCTCTCTCTCTGTCTCTCTCTCTCTCTCTCTCTTTCTCTCTCTCTCTCTCTCTTTCTCTCTCTCTCTCTCTCTCTCTCTCTCTCTCTCTCTCTCTCTCTCTCTCTCTCTCTCTCTCTCTCTCTCTCTCTCGTTCTCTCTCCCTCCCTCCCTCCCTCCCTCCTTACCTCCCTCCTTACCTCCCTCCCTCTATCTCCCCTCCCTCCATCCCTCCCTCTCCCTCTATCTATCTATTTATCTATCTATCTATCTATCTATCTATCTTTCTTCTTCACCATTCTCTCGCTCTCTCTCTCTTCTCTCTCTGGCTCCTCTCTCTCTCTCTCTCTTTTTCTCTCTGTCTTCTCTCTCTGGCTCTCTCTCTCTCTCTTTCTCTCTCTCTTTTTCTCTCTCTCTCTCTCTCTCTCTTTTTCTCTCTCCTCTCTCGCTCTCTCTCTCTCTCTCTCTCTCTCTCTCTCTCTCTCTCTCTCTCTCTCTCTCTCTCTCTCTCTCTCTCTCTCTCTCTCTCTCTCTCTCTCTCCCTCTCCCTCTCCCTCTCCCTCCCTCCCTCCCTCCATCCCTCTCCCTTTCCCTTTCCCTCCATCCCTCTCCCTCTCCCTTCCCTCCCTCTCTCTCCCTCTCTCCCTCCCTCCCTCCCTTCCTCCCTCCCTCCCTCCCTCCTTCCCTCCCTCCCTCCCTCTTTTCCTCTCTCTGTTAAGAAATGAATGAGCGTTTGTAATTAACTCTCTCATTAACTCAGCCCTTGTTGTCAATGTTTCTGCCAGGATGAGCATCTCAGATTCTTGATAAACGTCAGTGTATCAGGATCGTAATGATGTTAATTAAATTGGTGTGTACTTAGAAATCTTAGTTAATAACCGTTACTAAATGTGAGAGGGATTGATAGTACTGTAGTAGCATCGGTGGTAGTAATAATAGTAGTGGAAATAATAGGAGAGAGAGAGAGGGGGAGAGAGAGAGAGAGAGAGAGGGGGGGGAGAGAGAGGAGAGAGAGAGGAGAGAGAGATGGGAGAGAGAGAGAGAGAGTCAGAGAGAGAGAGAGAGAAAGAGAGAGACAGAGACAGAGACAGACAGACAGAGAAAGAAGAGAAAGAGA
>NC_091551.1:5453884-5456384 GCF_042767895.1 Penaeus vannamei
TAGAAAAAAATAATAATAATGATGAAAATAAAAGAAATAAAAAAACGAAATCGGGAATGAGATAATAGAAAAGAAAAATAATAATAATAAAAATAAAAGCAAGATGAACGCCAATCATTAAACCTAAATCAAGCCATATGCTATACCTCGACCAGTTTCATCATCCAAGATAAAGTTTTAAGCTGCATTGTCTTTATTCATAGCATTTTATCCCATATTTCACGTGCGGTAAAACTTCGCCTAAAAAGATTTATAGGAAACTGCAATCTCTTTCTCGTGTATATTGCAATATATTTTGCAGGATCAGGGGTGCAATCTATCTCAATTTGCAGATGTATTTGTGCAATCTCCCTCGCTAATTTCCTCGGCTGGAATAGCACTTGAGAAGAAAGTTTTCTTGTTATATAATTTACGTCGACGAATGTGATGAAAAGTAAACGAAAGTAGAAATTCGTTGATGATGGCGAGGTAATGATTTTGATGATGGAAAGAGGTTAGGAAAATGTGAAGAAGGTAGTGGTGGTGGTGATGATGATGATGAGGATGGTGGTGCTGGTGCTGGTGATGATAATGATGATGATGATGATTATGATGGTGGTTTTGGTAGTGATGGTGATAATGATGGTAATAGTGATGATGGTTGTGGTGATGGTGGTGGTGATGATGATGATGATGAGGGTGTTAATGGTGATGATGGTTGTGGTGATGATGATGAAGAGGAGGATGGTGGTGGTGGTGATGGTGGTGGTGGTGATGATGATGATGATGGTGGTGGTGATGAAGATGAAGTTGATGATGATGGAGGTGATGATGGTGACGATTATGATGGTGAAGATGATAATGAAGATGAAGTTGATGATGATGAAGATGATGATGGTGGTGGTGATGGTGATGATAATGATAATGATAATAATGCTGATAATGATAATTACAATAATGAAGACTATGATGCGATGATGAGACCAACAAAAGCTAAATCCAAACATGAAAACAAAATCCAGTCTGATGATATTGACAACAAAAACAAATAAAAACAAGAAAACCATACTAACAACGTTAATAAATCGAAGCATCCAAGCGAAGCCGAGTGGGGACAAGGGGGGGAAATGGAAGCACACAACCCTCGGCCCATCGCCTCCACTTCCCCCCCGGCCATCTTGGCATTTACGCGGCATAAACTAATTAGCCTTAAGACCAGCACATCCATTTCCCCCCCTTGCCTTGGCCTTAAGACCAGCACGTCCATTTCCCCCCCTGCCTTGGCTCATAATGGCGGGAGATGACCAAGTCGATTCAATTACCTGCTCTTGATTATGGAAGTGGCCGTTTAAGGAAGTGGTCGTTATGTGGAAGTGGTCGTTTTCTTGTTTGGGACTGTGGTGTGGGGTTTATTTGTTTGTGTTTGTATGGTTGGTTGGTTGTATTGTGTGTCATTTTTTGGTTGGCTGCCTCTGTTTGTTTCTCTCTCTCTCTGTCTCTCGTTCTCTCTCACTTTCTCTCTCTCTCTCTCACTCTCTCTCTCTCTCTCTCTCTCTCTCTCTCTCTCTCTCTCTCTCTCTCTCTCTCTCTCTCTCTCTCTCTCTCTCTCTCTCACTCACTCTCTCTCTCTCTCTCTCTCTCTCTCTCTCTCGTTTGCATTGTATTTAGCCCATGCATATGAGTAATTAGGAATGTATTATTTATGGAAAATAATCCTGAACTTTCATTGTGATATTAGTGACCTTTGCTAAAACAACAAATTCACAGTGAATTTTTTTTCTCTCATAAAGGAATAATGTTCATATTGATATTTATTTTAACATTTCCCAAAAACTGTGAAATTTCTTGAGCTTCTTATTCATTCATATAGTAAATGGATTAAGAATAATAATTGCAAAAAAAGTAAAAAAAAAAAATAATAATAATAATAAACGAATGAATGTACATATCCCAAAGTAATCAATGTAAAAATTAATAAATGAATGAAAAAAAATCTAATAATGATATAATTCTATACTGAACCATACAATTTTTTTCGCAAATAATACATGGACACATAATTGGTATGTCACATTTTTTATATGCTTCTATATAATATTTTATACAAATTCTGCTTGCATTTTCAGGAGAAAAAAAGGCATTATAAAATAAATCGTATTACTTTCATTATATTCTGTTATTACTATTGACTTTGTTGTTATGATATCAATAACAAAAACAATGATTTTGATTATTATGATGATGATAGCAATGATAGTAATAATAATTACACTACTACTGCTGTTAAAAAAAAGTATAACTAATGATGATATAGACTATGATCATAGTAAGAGATTAAAAAAAAATAGTATTAACAGTTCTGACAGAATCAAAATACTACTACTATTAACAATAACAATTATGATTATACTAAAACTATTGATATTAACAATCGTACTAATACTAACACTAATAATGGATTAATTTTAGTTATATTCCATTTGTTACAATGATTTGTCTTGGTGTGACAGGCTGTCTTTTT
>NC_091551.1:5476384-5478884 GCF_042767895.1 Penaeus vannamei
CTCTCTCTCTCTCTCTGTGTCTCTCTCTCTCTCTCTCTCTCTCTCTCTCTCTCTCTCTCTCTCTCTCTCTCTCTCTCTCTCTCTCTCTCTCTCTCTCTCTCTCTCTCTCTCTCTCTCTCTCCTCTCCCTCTCCCTCTCCCTCTCCCTCTCTCCTCTCCCTCTCCCTCTCTCTCTCTCTCTCTCTCCTCTCTCTCTTTCTGTCTCTCTCTCTCTGTGTATGTGTGTGTGTTATATATATATATATATATATATATATATATATATATATATATATATATATATATATATATATATATATATATATACATACGTATGTGTGTATGATCCTCACCATTCACTCTTTCACCTTCTTTCCATGCATTGGATATTACCCCATTAACACCCTTATGAATCATAATATCCTTCCAGCCAAATCAACATTTTTTTTTTCTCGTATTGAGTCTCACGCGGTAGGGGAGTGAAAGAGAAAGTAATAAACAGTAGAAGAGAAACAGATGATAAAGTTAGTTACTATACTGTAGGAAGAAAATTCCTGCTCCCGATTTGTAAAATTTCATTAACTTTCTATGAATGAATAAAGACATTCGACAACTTTTTATTACATATCTAGTTATTATTTCGATTTTTTTTATAAGTACATTACATTTTTTTGGCTAAATTATTAGAGGCAAATTATTTTTTTCTTAAGCTGTAAGGCTTTCAAAAATACACAAACTGTAGTAATCAAAATACAAAATTCCTCTTTTCAGTCGAATATAAATACTATTAATGATTCATATTGCAATTTGAAGTTGGATTATACAAGCAATTGACTCTGCTAGGACAGGAATGAATATTTATTTGCCTGGGAAGGAAAACGGCTACTTTTCATTTCTTAGTGTGTGTGTGTGTGTGTGTGTGTGTGTGTGTGTGTGTGTGTGTGTGTGTGTGTTGGTGTGTATTTTCCCGTTATTTTTATTTTCATCTTTTTTCTTAATTTCTATCTTGGTATCTGTCTATTATCCAAAGCGACGTCTGTTTAGAGAAAATATAATACATCTCTCTCTCTCTCTCTCTCTCTCTCTCGCTCTCCCTCTTCCTGTCTCTCCCTCTCCCTATCTCTCCCTCTCCCTATCTCCCCCTCTCCCTATCTCCCCCTCTCCCTTTCTCTCCCTCTCTCTCTCTCTCTCTCTTTCTCCCACTCTCATTTTCCCCTCTCTCTCTCTTTCTTCCATCTTTCATCCGTTTGTCTTGATTGGTTTATCTATAATATCTATTACGTAATTCACACGAAAAGATGATTGACAAAGTCGTCTAGTCATACAATTTGATTTTCTCTAATCTCTAAATGTATTTCCCAATTTCACCTCCCAACACAAAATCCTTTGATGGAAGTAGGATTTCGGATTAATATGCAAATCTTGTTTTATGCAGATATAAGGTAGCTACTTATTTCATTTATTTATTTTCTATATTTTTGTTTCTTTTTTTTACGTATAGGAGGACATGCATGTAGCAAGGTCGTTTAAGCTTCTGTTATGTTAATGAAAATATATATACAAATATACCCTAATTTTAGAGTTGCAGGGTATCCACATACCTCAACCAAATCATGTTGTATCAATATGCAAACATATCATGCGGTTATACAAATTAAGAGATCAAAATGTACAAAGTATTATGATAGAAGCAGTATGGCAGGGTCCAAAGTTCTATATTTAGCTGATTTAAGTGACTACTTGTCTTTTTAAAATGTTACTTATATTGCACACACACATACATACGTACATACACACACACATATGTATATATATATCATCATCTGCAAAGGGGCTGATACCGACGGGGGCGCATAGAAGCATCCAGCCTTCACTTCCAGCCACGAGGGTCCCTCATGGCGAGTCGCCAGGCAGGTCCTCAGCCTATCTCTAGTTCTTCAAAATAGGAAGACAGGTCTGGGTGAGCTTCTCGAGTTCAATGCAGGCTGCAAGCAGCCCACAACAGCATTCCATGATGCCTAAGCCACGACTTCCTAAGTCTTCCCATATGCCTCCTCCACTCCAGGCAGGGTCATCCACAAGGAAACGAGCTTGTTGCCTCCCCACCACACTTTACAGCACTTTCAGTACCAGTGTATAGGCTTGCTATTTAACCAATAACCCGTATCGGAATTCCCCCAAGTCTCAGGATCTCCCATAACGATTTGTGATGCACCGAGTCAAACGCCTTCTCGAGGTCAATGTAGGCTGCAAGCAGCCCACAACAGCATTTCATGATGACTCAAAGCGCTAGGATACGGTCTGTTGTGGACTTTCCAGAAGTGAATTCAGATTGCTCCGGTCTTTGATGCCTTAGTAGGTGGTTGTGGATCCGTTTCAGAAGAATGTGGGTGAAAACCTCGCACGGTATACTGAGCAATGTGATGCCTATAGCAGTTCAGCATGGATATCACATATGCATGCAGCTTTCCCGCCCTTCAGCTTAGAGGTCGCCTCCCTAACTTCAGTCAAAGAAGGGAGAT
>NC_091551.1:5531384-5536384 GCF_042767895.1 Penaeus vannamei
TTAGAGCATCGTGGTAGTTAACTATCACAGGATGGTAGTTAAGTGGTTAGAGCATCGTGGTAGTTAATTATCACAGGATGGGAGTTAAGTGGTTAGAGCATCGTGGTAGTTAATTATCACAGGATGGCAGTTAAGTGGTTAGAGCATCGTGGTAGTTAATTATCACAGGATGGCAGTTAAGTGGTTAGAGCATCGTGGTAGTTAATTATCACAGGATGGTAGTTAAGTGGTTTGAGCATCGTGGTAGTTAATTATCACAGGATGGTAGTTAAGTGGTTAGAGCATCGTGGTAGTTAATTATCACAGGATGGCAGTTAAGTGGTTAGAGCATCGTGGTAGTTAATTATCACAGGATGGCAGTTAAGTGGTTAGAGCATCGTGGTAGTTAATTATCACAGGATGGCAGTTAAGTGGTTAGAGCATCGTGGTAGTTAATTATCACAGGATAGCAGTTAAGTGGTTAGAGCATCGTGGTAGTTAATTATCACAGGATGGCAGTTAAGTGGTTAGAGCATCGTGGTAGTTAATTATCACAGGATGGTAGTTAAGTGGTTAGAGCATCGTGGTAATTAATTATCACAGGATGGTAGTTAAGTGGTTAGAGCATCGTGGTAATTAATTATCACAGGATGGTAGTTAAGTGGTTAGAGCATCGTGGTAGTTAATTATCACAGGATGGCAGTTAAGTGGTTAGAGCATCGTGGTAGTTAATTATCACAGGATGGCAGTTAAGTGGTTAGAGCATCGTGGTAGTTAATTATCACAGGATGGTAGTTAAGTGGTTAGAGCATCGTGGTAATTAATTATCACAGGATGGTAGTTAAGTGGTTAGAGCATCGTGGTAATTAACTATCACAGGATGGTAGTTAAGTGGTTAGAGCATCGTGGTAGTTAATTATCACAGGATGGTAGTTAAGTGGTTAGAGCATCGTGGTAGTTAATTATCACAGGATGGTAGTTAAGTGGTTTGAGCATCGTGGTAGTTAATTATCACAGGATGGTAGTTAAGTGGTTAGAGCATCGTGGTAGTTAATTATCACAGGATGGCAGTTAAGTGGTTAGAGCATCGTGGTAGTTAATTATCACAGGATGGCAGTTAAGTGGTTAGAGCATCGTGGTAGTTAATTATCACAGGATGGCAGTTAAGTGGTTAGAGCATCGTGGTAGTTAATTATCACAGGATGGCAGTTAAGTGGTTAGAGCATCGTGGTAGTTAATTATCACAGGATGGCAGTTAAGTGGTTAGAGCATCGGACTTAGATTCGTCGACAAATCCAGGTTCGAGGGTTCGAGGATTCGAGGGTTCGCGGGTTCGAGGGTTCGAGGGTTCGAGGGTTCGAGGATTCGCGGGTTCGAGGGTTCGAGGGTTCGAATCCCAACTGTCGTGTTATTTCTCGCGAGCAAGAACCTTCACTTTGGTTGCCCGAAGAGAGATAGATAGACAAATACATACATTCATAGGCTGATATACGTAACGCACACACATATATGTATACGTTAATGGTTATCTGCAACCCACACGACCGATATCCGATATCTGGTTGGTGATAGCAACCGTAGAATCCCAGTTTCATCCTATATAGTGGATGATAAGTTGCAAATGAGAGTCTGAAAAGAGGAAGGTACACAACACAGACCAAGTTGGAGGCAGAGTGTTCAAAAGGTTATATATATATGTGTGTGTTATATAGAGATGAGATTAAAGTAGATTAAAGTAGAGGTTAAAGTGCAGATTAAAGCAAAAAAAAAGTCTCCCAGTAGAGATTAAAGTAAGGAAAGTCTCCCAGTAGAGATTAAAGCAAGGAAAGTATAAATTAAAGTAAGGAGAGTCTCCCAGTAGAGACTAAAGCAAGGAAAGTATAGATTAAAGCAAGGAAAGTATAGATTAAAGCAAGGAAAGTATAGATTAAAGCAAGGAAAGTATAGATTAAAGCAAGGAAAGTATAGATTAAAGCAAGGAAAGTATAGATTAAAGCAAGGAAAGTATAGATTAAAGCAAGGAAAGTATAGATTAAAGCAAGGAAAGTATAGATTAAAGCAAGGAAAGTATAGATTAAAGCAAGGAAAGTATAGATTAAAGCAAGGAAAGTCTCCCAGTAGAGATTAAAGCAAGGAAAGTCTCCCAGTAGAGATTAAAGCAAGGAAAGTCTCCCAGTAGAGATTAAAGCAAGGAAAGTCTCCCAGTAGAGATTAAAGCAAGGAAAGTCTCCCAGTAGAGATTAAAGCAAGGAAAGTATAGAATAAAGCAAGGAAAGTATAGATTAAAGCAAGGAAAGTCTCCCAGTAGAGATTAAAGCAAGGAAAGTCTCCCAGTAGAGATTAAAGCAAGGAAAGTCTCCCAGTAGAGATTAAAGCAAGGAAAGTATAAATTAAAGTAAGGAGAGTCTCCCAGTAGAGACTAAAGCAAGGAAAGTATAGATTAAAGCAAGGAAAGTATAGATTAAAGCAAGGAAAGTATAGATTAAAGCAAGGAAAGTATAGATTAAAGCAAGGAAAGTATAGATTAAAGCAAGGAAAGTATAGATTAAAGCAAGGAAAGTATAGATTAAAGCAAGGAAAGTATAGATTAAAGCAAGGAAAGTATAGATTAAAGCAAGGAAAGTCTCCCAGTAGAGATTAAAGCAAGGAAAGTCTCCCAGTAGAGATTAAAGCAAGGAAAGTCTCCCAGTAGAGATTAAAGCAAGGAAAGTCTCCCAGTAGAGATTAAAGCAAGGAAAGTATAGAATAAAGCAAGGAAAGTATAGATTAAAGCAAGGAAAGTCTCCCAGTAGAGATTAAAGCAAGGAAAGTCTCCCAGTAGAGATTAAAGCAAGGAAAGTATAGATTAAAGCAAGGAAAGTCTCCCAGTAGAGACTAAAGCAAGGAAAGTATAGATTAAAGCAAGGAAAGTCTCCCAGTAGAGATTACAGCAAGGAAAGTCTCCCAGTAGAGATTAAAGCAAGGACAGTCTCCCAGTAGAGATTAAAGCAAGGAAAGTCTCCCAGTAGAGATTAAAGCAAGGAAAGTATAGATTAAAGCAAGGAAAGTCTCCCAGTAGAGACTAAAGCAAGGAAAGTATAGATTAAAGCAAGGAAAGTCTCCCAGTAGAGACTAAAGCAAGGAAAGTAGAGATTAAAGCAAGGAAAGTCTCCCAGTAGAGATTAAAGCAAGGAAAGTCTCCCAGTAGAGATTAAAGCAAGGAAAGTCTCCCAGTAGAGATTAAAGCAAGGAAAGTCTCCCAATAGAGATTAAAGCAAGGAAAGTATATATTAAAGCAAGGAAAGTCTCCCAGTAGAGATTAAAGCAAGGAAAGTCTCCCAGTAGAGATTAAAGCAAGGAAAGTCTCCCAGTAGAGATTAAAGCAAGGAAAGTATAGAATAAAGCAAGGAAAGTCTCCCAGTAGAGATTAAAGCAAGGAAAGTCTCCCAGTAGAGATTAAAGCAAGGAAAGTATAGATTAAAGCAAGGAAAGTCTCCCAGTAGAGATTAAAGCAAGGAAAGTATAAATTAAAGCAAGGAAAGTCTCCCAGTAGAGACTAAAGCAAGGAAAGTATAGAATAAAGCAAGGAAAGTATAGATTAAAGCAAGGAAAGTCTCCCAGTAGAGATTAAAGCAAGGAAAGTATATATTAAAGCAAGGAAAGTCTCCCAGTAGAGATTAAAGCAAGGAAAGTATAGATTAAAGCAAGGAAAGTCTCCCAGTAGAGATTAAAGTAAGGAAAGTCTCCCAGTAGAGATTAAAGTAAGGAAAGTCTCCCAGTAGAGATTAAAGTAAGGAAAGTCTCCCAGTAGAGATTAAAGCAAGGAAAGTCTCCCAGTAGAGATTAAAGCAAGGAAAGTATAGATTAAAGCAAGGAAAGTCTCCCAGTAGAGATTAAAGCAAGGAAAGTCTCCCAGTAGAGGTTAAAGCAAGGAAAGTCTCCCAGTAGATATTAAAGCAAGGAAAGTATAGATTAAAGTAAGGAAAGTCTCCCAGTAGAGATTAAAGTAAGGAAAGTCTCCCAGTAGAGATTAAAGTAAGGAAAGTCTCCCAGTAGAGATTAAAGTAAGGAAAGTCTCCCAGTAGAGATTAAAGCAAGGAAAGTCTCCCAGTAGAGATTAAAGCAAGGAAAGTATAGATTAAAGCAAGGAAAGTCTCCCAGTAGAGATTAAAGCAAGGAAAGTCTCCCAGTAGAGGTTAAAGCAAGGAAAGTCTCCCAGTAGATATTAAAGCAAGGAAAGTATAGATTAAAGTAAGGAAAGTCTCCCAGTAGAGATTAAAGCAAGGAAAGCATAGATTAAAGCAAGGAGAGTATAGATTAAAGCAAGGAAAGTCTCCCAATAGAGATTAAAGCAAGGAAAGTCTCCCAGTAGAGATTAAAGCAAGGAAAGTCTCCCAGTAGAGATTAAAGCAAGGGAAGCATAGATTAAAGCAAGGAAAGTCTCCCAGTAGAGATTAAAGCAAGGGAATCATAGATTAAAGCAAGGAGAGTATAGATTAAAGCAAGGAAAGTCTCCCAATAGAGATTAAAGCAAGGAAAGTCTCCCAGTAGAGATTAAAGCAAGGGAAGCATAGATTAAAGCAAGGAAAGTCTCCCAGTAGAGATTAAAGCAAGGGAAGCATAGATTAAAGCAAGGAGAGTATAGATTAAAGCAAGGAAAGTCTCCCAATAGAGATTAAAGCAAGGAAAGTCTCCCAGTAGAGATTAAAGCAAGGGAAGTCTCCCAGTAGAGATTAAAGCAAGGAAAGTCTCCCAGTAGAGATTAAAGCAAGGAAAGTCTCCCAGTAGAGATTAAAGCAAGGAAAGTCTCCCAGTAGAGATTAAAGCAAGGAAAGTATAGATTGAAGCAAGGAAAGTCTCCCAGTAGAGATTAAAGCAAGGAAAGTATAGATTAAAGCAAGGAAAGTCTCCCAGTAGAGACTAAAGCAAGGAAAGTATAGATTAAAGCAAGGAAAGTCTCCCAGTAGAGACTAAAGCAAGGAAAGTATAGATTAAAGTAAGGTAAGTCTCCCAATAGGGAATTAAAGTAAGGAAGAAGAAGT
>NC_091551.1:5569012-5571512 GCF_042767895.1 Penaeus vannamei
TCAGTTATTCCTCTCGTCTTGTCAAGCCCCGGTTGAATAGGCTTGACTAGACTTGAATTGCTCAAGCCAGGTACTGCAAGTTCCATTTTGGCGGATTCTTAATTAATTGAATATATTTCCTTTCCTAATTATGCTATTGTTACTATTGATGCTCTATTATTACTTACTATTAATAGTATTTTTTTCTACTAATTGCTATCATTACGATTGGTAATGATACTAATGATGGTTATTAACAGATTAGTAATTACTTAATGAGAAGTATTATATGAGTATGAAGGTGTGTGTGTGTGTGTGTGTGTGTGTGTCTGTGTGTGTGTGTGTGCGTGCGTGTGTGTGCGTGCGTGCGTGTGTGTGTGTGTGCGTGCGTGTGTGTGCGTGCGTGCGTGTGTGTGTGTGTGTATTCTAGGTATTCGTAAACATATGTACGTAATCTGTGTCCACGACCATCTTCGAGCGTGTGTGTGTGTGTGCGTGCGTGCGTGTGTGTGTGTGTGTGTGCGTGTGTGTGTGTGTGTGTGTGCGTGTGCGTGTGTGTGCGTGTGCGCGTGCGTGTGCGTGTGTGTGTGTGTGTATTCTAGGTATTCGTAAACATATGTACGTAATCTGTGTCCACGACCATCTTCGAGCGTGTGTGTGTGTGTGTGTGTATTCTAGATATTCGTAAACACATGTACGTAATCTGTGTCCACGACCATCTTCGAGCGCTTGTCGACAATGCCAACGTAACTTCCCTACGTAATATACAACGAAAATAAATCATCAGGCTCCAATATACAGAAGCCCTCCATCCCTCCACAATCCCCTACCCCACCCCACCCCTGCCACTGTTGTTGAGTAATTGGCAGTATTGTTGCAAAATGTGAAGAACAGGGGGTTGAATGCAACAGCTTATTCTTGGGGCAACCGAGAGCGGTGCACTTTAGGCGTTACGGAGAATATTGCTGTATATTATTGGGAGAATGTTGGAGCGAGTGATGGTGGGAATGGTTAGGGCAGAGATCAGGAATTCCTTTAACAATTAACAACAGTAGCATGCATATTTTGATGTAGCGGCTGGTTGTTGATTTATTCTTCTACATTATACTTACACACACGCGTGAGCGCGCGCGCGCGCACACACACACATACACACAAACGCAAACACACCCACACACACACACAAACACACACACACATACACACACACACACAAACACACACACATAAACACACACACAAACACACACACACATATATACATACACACACACATACATACGCGTGTGTGCACATATGTGTACAAAGAGGAAAAGCTATAATTCTGTACACTTCTTACTATATTATTACAACCGCAAGAAACACAGACACCCTCTTTCCCGCAAATGAAGTCTATAACAGACACCTGTGTTTATAATTGCAATATATTTCCTCTGAATTCTGAACAACTATCATATACATATATGAAAGCGTCTTCTCTGTGACGCGTTAGTTCAAATAAAATGACTTTTGAACAAATGGTTAAGGTAGTGTGATGTAGCCTATTTTCGAGTTGTTCAACGTATTGTGGTTTCAAAATTTCCTACTTAATATTTAGCTGTTTCTATGTCCTCAGTATTTCTATATTTAAGTTCTATGATTGGCGTTTTGTGTGTTTTCAGTTTTTCCCATTCAGTATTTATCATTTTCTATGAGCTCTGAATTCCTCTTCAATATTCAAAGTTTTCTGTGTTCAGCAATTCTCTTCTATTTTCGTTTTCTATGCGTTTCTATAATCAAAGTTGTCTGTGCGTTAAGTATTAATACTTCTTTTAAACGTTTTCTATGCGTTCAGTAATTTCCTTCTATATTCAACATTTTCAATGCGTTTCTATATTCAAAGTTGTCTATGCGTTCAGTATTTCTACTTCTTTCAAACGTTTTCTATGCGTTCAGTATTCCTCTTCTATATCCAACGTTTTCTATAATTTCATTATTTCCCATTTTCTATACATTTAACAAATAGAACAGAATTATTGTAACCTTTTGTCCGCTGCCTTCGGTCAACTAGATTTAATACTTTTTGAATCCTGAAGGACAATGCTACAGGGGCTTCTACACTGACCAGTCTTCCCTTTCACAAACAATGTATCAGGTAATTGTCTATATTTCAGTTTGTTTTCGTTTTTATGGCACCTGTACTTAAAGACGAAGGATCATATATCATACTGACGGAGATTTGGCCTGTATCTGAGGTTAGATTCGAATTTTTTTTTTTTTTTATCTTTTATGTGTTTTTTTATTTGTTATTATTATTATTATTATTATTATTATTTATAAAACGGATATATCATCTAGCAAATCAAACGCGAAATATTACCAATAAAAACAAGGTTCTACAGAGAGCCAGCGCCCTTTTTTGTGTGTGTTTGTGTGTGTGTGTGTGTGTGTGTGTGTGTAGCTGAAGGGCTGTTATTGGAAGAGTTAATAATGGTATTAAACTGTTAGGAATTGCATAATCAAGTGTTATTGTACCCAAGTA
>NC_091551.1:5592401-5594901 GCF_042767895.1 Penaeus vannamei
ACACACACACGCACATACATAATGCATTTCCTATCAGCCTGCGTGTGTGTGTTTTCTACCTGAATACAGTACGAAGAAAGATAACTTAGCCAATACATTATAAATGTCAAAGTTCTATTAATTTGTTTCATGCTCGAAGACCCCCCCTCCCCTCCCCTCCCTTATCATTCTCCTCCTCCCCTCCCTATTCTTCCATTTTTTTCCTCCTTAATTACGTCTCTCTTTCTCCGTTTTATCATCAGAGCTTCTCTTCTTAATATCATATTTCTACCTGCATTGTTGTCGTAGAAAGCACAGTGATAAAAAGATATCTTTAATGACGATAAAAATAATAACTTGTCACATAATGAAAGGGACGGCAATTGACAGTAAGTCCTCAGTAGACACGCATATAAAATTTGCAGAAAATGTAATTTGTGAGAATAATCCTCGGTTAGAATTTTGAAGTGAAAAACATCATAAAATGAAATGAATATACAGTTACCCCTCAGAGACGATTAAATTCAGTGAAACATATTCTCATACACTCTCACATAGCCGAAAAAGGGTAAATAGAAGAGAAGAAACCGTTATGTAAACATTCATTCCGTCCCTTTTCCCCCTTCCCATCTCAGTCAGAGTTCCCAACCAGGGGGGCCACGGGGTACTTTCCTGGGGGAAGGGGGGAGAGGGGGGGTCCATGAAGCAATATGAAGATCCGACTCAATTTTATCTCACCTACAGAACACATAATCATCTCTCACATATCAATACATCGGAATCTTTTAATAAAGTGTTCTTGTCCTATAGCTTCTGACTCCATTAGACTTTTCATGGCTAGTAACAACTGAATCTGAAAAGATGGATCAGTGAAGATGATTGCAAATCACATGAAAAAAAAGGATTGAGAACCACTGCTCTAGATGGAATATATAACACACGCATGTATATATATAGAGAGATACACACACACACACACACACACACACACATAAATACACACACGCATACACACACACACACACACACATACACACACACACACACGCACACACACACACACACACACACACACATACATACATACATACACGCGCGCACACACACGCACACACACATATATGTATACATATATATATATATATATATATATATATATATATATATATATATATATATATATATATATGCATGCATGTATGTATGTATATACATATATATACATAGATACATATATATACATATATCTATTTACCTATCTCTCTCTCTCTCTCTCTCTCTCTCTCTCTCTCTCTCTCTCTCTCTCTCTCTCTCTCTCTCTCTCTCTCTCTCTATATATATATATATATATATATATATATATATATATATATATATATATACATATATATATATATATATATATATATATATATATATATATATATATATATATATATATATATGTATATATATACATGTATGTATATATATATATATATGTATATATATATATATATAAATTATATATATATATATATGTCTATATATATATATATATATATGTCTATATATATATATATGTATGTATGTATGTATGTATGTATACACATATATAAATATTAATATACATATATACACACACACACGCACACACACATACGCACACACACACATACGCACACACACACACACACACACACACACACACACACACACACACACACACACATATATATATATATATATATATATATATATATATATATATTATATATATATATATATATATATATATATATATATATATATATATATATATATATATGTATATATATATGTGCTATATATATATGTGTGTGCACACAAATACACATGAAAGTATCTATATATCTATCCATATACATATATATATATATATATATATATATATATATATATATATATATATATATATATATATTATATGTATGTATGTATATATATATATCCATATGTATGTGTGTGTGTGTGTGTACACAGAGAGCATAAAAAGGATAATTAAGTAAGCGTCCCTTAATTTCTAGAAGTTTTCTATGAAATGTGTTATATGCTATTTTCAAACTCCTATCATTAGAGTTTCAGTCAGTGTAGTTTCTCCCAAAAGATATATTATAAAGAAACTGTTTATTCTATTAAAATCTACCTATCAGAGGTTCACTAAACAGATATATGTTTGTAAAAATTGCAATTAGCAGAAATAGGAGAGTGATGGTGACAACAAACATTCAGAACATACAATTTTCCTCTTTTTTCTCTTTTTTATCCACTAATTATAATTCATAATAATCAGATTTCACAAATGATCATATTAGGTAATCGATCATCGAAAAAGACGCTGGATCATTTTTTTCTTTCTTTCTTATTTTCTATGACGATATAATCAAACACATTCAATTAATAACCCCCATCCAGCTGATTATAACCTCAATAGTGAAAACAAAAATAATCATAACAAAATAACAAAGAGTACTTATAATAACTATCGTTTTATCATCCATAA
>NC_091551.1:5607401-5614901 GCF_042767895.1 Penaeus vannamei
GGGGAGGAAGAGTGGAGGGGGGGGGAGGAGGAGGAGGAGGAAGGGGGGGAGGGGGAGGAAAGGGAGGAGGAGGAGGGAGGGGGACGGGGAGGGGAGGAGGAGGAGGAGGAGGAGAGGGAGAGGGGGAGAGAGAGGAGGTGGAGGGAGGAGGAGGAGGAGGGGGAGGAGGAGGAAGAGGGGTTGGAGGGAGGGGGGGGAGGGGGAAGAAAGGGGGGGAGGAGGAGGAGGAGGGGAGGAGGAGGGAGGGAGGGGGAGGAGGAGGAGGAGGGGGAGGAGGAGGTGGAGGGGGAGGTGATAGAGAAAGGGGAGGGAGGAGGAGGGAGGGGGGGAGGAGGAGGAGGAGGAGGAGGAGGGGAGGAGGAGGAGGGGGAGGGAAGGGGGAGGAGGAGGGAGGAGCTGGAGGGAGGAGGAGGAGGAGGGGAAGAAAGAGGGGGAGGGAGGAGGAAAAGGAGGGGGAGGGGGAGGAGGCGCGGAGACGAAGAAAGAAATAAAAGGAGAGAAGGAGAAGGAGAAGAGGGACAGGAAGAAGAAGAATAAAAAGAAGACGAAGAAGGAGGAGAAGAAGACGGGGGAAGGAGAAAAAGAAAAAAAGAAAAAAAGATGAGGGGGAGTAGAGAGGAAGGAAGAAGAATAAAAAGAAGACGAAGAAGGAGAAGGAGGAGGCGAAGAAGAAGAAGAAGGAAGCGGAGGAGAAGTAGAGGGGGGGGAAGAAGTAAAAGGAGAAGAAACAAAAACAAAGAAGGAGTAAAGAGAAAGGAAGCAGAAAAAAACGAAAAAGAAAAATAAGCAGGAGGTGGAGTAGAGAAGGAAAAAAATTCTCTGGGATCGAAGATGAACTTAATCGTCTTAGAGCAGTTAATGGAAAGGAAAGTGTGCAGGACTTTATGGTAAAAAAAAATGACATGATTTTATTTTCCTTATTTTGTTTTGTTTTGTTTGTTTGTTTTTGATGTTTTATTTATTTCATTTTCCTTGTTTTGTGGTTGTTGTTGTTGTTGTAGATGTTTTGTTTATTCTGTTTTCCTTGTTTTTTGTTGTAGAGGTTTCATTCATTTTTTCTTGATTTTTGTAGTAAATGTTTAATTTGTTTTATTTTCCTTTTTTTGTTGTAAATGTTTTATTTATTTTATTTTCCCTGTTTTTGTTGTAGATGTTTTGTTTATTCTGTTTTCCTTGTTTTTGTTGTAGATGTTTTATTTATTTTAATTTCCCTGTTTTTGTTGTGGATTTTTTATTTGCTATATTTTCCTTGTTTTTTGTTGTGGATGTTTTATTTATTTTATTTTCCCTGTTTTTGTTGTGGATGTTTTATTTGCTATATTTTCCTTGTTTTTTGTTGTAGATGTTTTAAGGGAGAGAGAGTCAAGTCATCAGATATACAAACACATTTTCAAACACAAAGACATGTACTGCAAGTCCTTGAGAGAGAGAGAGAGAGAGAGAGAGAGAGAGAGAGAGAGAGAGAGAGAGAGAGAATATATCAGAAGTCAAAGAAAACGATGAGGTTTAGATCATGCTACAGTAATAAGCAGGAATATAGATAAAGCAGGGGAGCGAGAGAGAGAGAGAACGGGGGAGGGGTGACTTAAATACAAATTAAGATTTCCATAAGCAAAGGCAATACTGACATCCTGTTCTCTCCATAGACTCATGTATATTGATTTGAATATTCGATTATTGAGCACATGATAACCAGGTCGACATGACCGTTTCACTACAAAACCTTAGGCAATCTTCAGCTTAAAACACTGATGCCAAAATAACATATATTCAAGAGCGAACGAATTCTCCTCTGGCGTCCCTCAAGGTATCTTCCTTGGTGCTCGTGTGTTACTTTTTTTACATTGCATGGTTTTATGTTAAAACCAATTTATTTTTTTCATTTATTTATCTTTTTATTTTTTATTATTATTATTATTATTATTATTTACTTTTTTCTTTCTTTCGTTTTTTTATTTATACTTTTTCTCTCGTTTTTTTTTTTTTTTTTTTTTTTACTTTTTTTCTTTCTTTCTTTTTTTTCTTTTTTTTCTTAAGCTGACATTGGGAGACAAGTAACGTGTTTATCCTTACTATCCTCGCCTCATAGAAAAAAAGGTATTGAGTTTTCTGAAAAAGAACAGTATCTCCGCATAGTCCCTACTTCTCACCTAAGATACTACGTATTTGTATCTTTTTATTTATTGTGGCTCCATGATACACAAAACAAATGAAACGTGTATTTTCTCTCTCTCTCTCTCTCTCTCTCTCTCTCTCTCTCTCTCTCTCTCTCTCTCTCTCTCTCTCTCTCTCTCTTTCTTTCTCTCTCTCTCTTTCTCTGTCTCTCTCTCTCTCTCTTCCTCTGTCTCTCTCTCTCTTTCTCTCTCTCTCTCTCTCTCTCTTTCTCTCTCTCTCTCTCTCTCTCTCTCTCTCTCTCTCTCTCTCTCTTTCTTTCTCTCTCTCTCTCTCTCTCTCTCTCTCTCTCTCTCTCTCTCTCTCTCTCTCTCTCTCTCTTAAACAACTGAGTTCATGAAAAATAACCTACACAGCTAAATGTGAGTCAATTTGTACCCAGCTAATGAGGCAACATATCCAGCAACATAGTCTCTGTTTTCAAGTATACAGCATAGTAGAGAATCGCATACAAACAGGTAGAGTAAAAGTAAAATACAGAATTGTAAAAATATATAAATACTCATCAACAAACGCGTTTATTTAGTCGTTTGAAACATTCTAAACACACGCTTGGACACACACACACGAAGAAAAAAATACTAACACAACACTAATACACACATAAACACACATACACTAAAAGAACACAGAAGTCTAGAACACCATATTTTCCAGCACGACGTGTGTACCCATAACAGACTTTCGAAACGCACAATGAACAATGTAATAGACGCTTTCAGAAAGATAGTATGTACATTTGCCAACCCTAAACAGTAAACAGAGAGAGAAACACTGGAGCCATTAGCCACCCCAAGCTATTCCTCTGCCCTTTCCTATTCATTTTGTAATTAGGAGAATGTGGCAGGGATAAAAGTCCTATTTGTTTTCCTTTGAATGTTCAGAAGAGCAAAAAAAAAAAAGAAAAAAAAAAGTTCTTGTTAAATGCACGTGTGTGTATCTCTCGGAGAGGTTATTGTGTTTGTTATGTTTACTCATAACTTTTTGCTGAGGATAATGCTAAGTTTGCTGTGCTTTTTTGGACTCTGTTAAGAGTAGAATAAGTTGTTTTTATATGTTTATGGAATATAGATTGTTTTGAGGATACTCTGAAAGGTTATCTACATTATCTTTTCACCTTTATATGAATGCTATAATTCTTACATTTTTACAAGAACAAATAAAAATTCACTCTTCTCTCAAGGATCAAACAAAGTCTTGCATGTTCCATAATACGATTTTATTTATGAATGCTCACTGTACAACAAAACGTAGCTTGTTCCATGAGACGCTTTTTCTTCGTGAATGCTCACTGTACATTTCGCTACTTCGTAAGTTCGAAATTGCATTAGCATGTGTTGAATAATACAAAGGCATAAAATTCAAAGTCATCGTATTGACGGCAGAACATCACCATCATCAATATCATCATCACCATCAACTTCATCACCATCAACATTAATATCATCATCACCATTATCATCATGACCATTATCATCATCACCATTATCACCAACATCATCATCATCACCATCACCATCATCATCATCACCAACATAAACATCAATATCATCATCCCCATCATCATCATCACCAGCATCAGCATCATCACAATCACCATCAACACCATCACCAACATCATCACCATCCCCATCATCATCACCATCAACATTAATATCATCATCACCAACTCAACATCAGCAGCATCACCATCATCATCACCATCATCCCCATCACCAACATCACCATCCCCATCATCTCATCATCCCCATCATCACCATCAACACCATCAGCAACATCACCATCCCCATCATCATCATCATCCCCATCATCACCAACATCACCAACATCACCATCATCATCACTGTCACCATCATCCTCATCCCCATCATCACCACTATCACGTCCACCACCATCATCACATTTCCTTCAAAATCCTCCCCCATTTTCATTGGAAAGTACGTGAAAAATCGAATAACCGGTTCGTTATAACACTCGCTGAGTCAAACAGCCCAAAATCAGGCTTAATATTCTTAAGTATGTTGGGCCTCGGTACCAAGAATATCTTTTTTATTTGCTATTTTTCTTTAAATTGACTTTATGGGTTTGATTTTGAATGGAAGTCTATCAGCTGATTTTTTTTTTCCATCTTTTATTTATTTTTTTTTTTTTTCTTTGGGGGGGGGGGTATATCAGCTGATTTTTAAAAGTATATCAGCTGTTTTTTTTTTTGGAAATGTTTTATTGGGAGCAACGGGTATGGCTGCAAGAATTAAATCAGAATTATTGTATGTATGATATGGAATGATAATTAAAGAGAAATCATTTATTACTGTGCCTGTATCGTGTATTTATTTGTTTATTTGTTTTTCCTCCATTACTGTATTTTTGTTTTTGTTTATGTACTTGCTCTATAGGTTTACGTTCAGTACTTATATATGGGTTAAGTTTACACATCGAGGAATAATCTATATTTTCTCTAATTCAAAAAAAAAATTATATATATTAAAATTCTTACAATCAAGGTATTTCGTATAAGGTTTCATTTCAACCCCCTCTCTAGTTACTAAAAAAAAAAAAAAAAATGTTGATTACGTTTTTGAATCATAGACTGACTTTTATTTTATTTATTTATTTATTCATGTTTATTTATTTTTTTAAATTTATTTATTTATTTATTTATTTATTTATTTATTTATTTATTTATCTATTTATTTTTATTTTTTTTACTTGTTTTCCACATTTCCTTTAGATCTTTGCTCTATCATCCGTGAAGCTGAAAAGGTGACCATAGATGCATGATTATGCTATTCCACACTTATGATAATTACTATTTACACTATGATATCCAGTCCTAGTTTACTTTGAGATTAAGAAAAAAAAAAAAAAAGTTAAGCAGTATATGTAAGATTATTCTTTTGAATATTTTGGCAAACATGAATAATAACGAAGATTTCTCTCTCTGATTCTCTCTTTCTCTACCTCTCTCTCTCTCTCTGCCTCTGTCTGCCTCTCTCTCTCTCCTTTTCTCTTTTCTCTCGCTCCCCCCCCCCCCCTTCTATGTCTTCCTCACTCTCTCTCTCTCTGTCTCTGTCTCCCCCCTCTCTCTCTCTCTGCCTCCTCTCTCTCTCTCTCTCTCTCCCCCCCTCCCCTCTCTCTCTCTCTCTGCCCTCTCTCTCTCTCTCTCTCTCTCTCTCTCTCTCTCTCTCTCTCTCTCTCTCTCTCTCTCTCTCTCTCTCTCTCTCTCTCAATCTCTCTCTCAATCTCTCTCTCAATCTCTCTCTCTCGCTCAATCTCTCTCTCTCTTTCCTTCCCTCTTCTTCTCGCCCTCTCCGCTCTCTCCCAAACCCGTTATCTATATAACATTTTTTTTAAATGCTAGAAACGTGCCCATGTTGCAAAGAATTGTTTCTGTTGCGGGTTCTTTTCCCCCTTATTCCTGTTCTTATCTTAATCTCAATCTCAACTTTGATTATCCTTATCTTTATCTCCATTTAAGTTCGCCAATGAGAGTTCTGTAGCGAGCACACAATGGTCGCTTGTAAAGGATATTTATTAGCATAGTTGGAGATCTTTGTTGCAACAATGAACAGACTGTAGCACAAAGCCCTATCATTTTTTCACGAAGCAATGTTGCAACACCTTTACAACTTTCTGTCCATAAAACGTGTACTAAGTACTTCTGTTGTCGGAGTTGCGCAAGGAATTTCAATAGCGATTTTCCCAGCACTTTTTCTTTACGTACTTGCAGAACTTTCACCAACTCGGCATAAGTGGCAGTTTATTCTGTACCTGTGGGATTCTTTTTTAAGTTTTTGTCTTTGTTTTTTTTACTTATTTGGTTCTCCTTCTTTCGTTTGGTTATCCTGTTTATCCATTTTCTTCTTTTTTTTAGGTTTTACTATCTACTCATTTTCTTTTTTTCTTTCTTTTTTCTTGGGGGGGGGGGTACTTTCTTATCATTCATTAATAAGTAATGTAGGTGTCTCAAATTATTATGCGTTCATTATTATTTGGCATTTATGATTATTCTTTTTTTTTTGTATTTATGCTCTTTAAACTAATCTTCAAGATATCCATCATAAACAAAGATAGATTTATATTTTATTTTCTCTTAAACTTTTTGTTTTCCCATGCACTGCCAACCATAACAAATCCACGAAAAGCATCATATCATAAAAAGGAAAAATTAATATCTTATTTTCTCTTAACTTTCTTTTTTTTATTTTCCTTGCACCGCCAACCATAACAAACCCACCAAACGCATCATATCATAAACAAAGAAAGATTTATATCTTATTTTCTCTTAAACTTTTTGTTTTCCCATGCACCGCCAACCATAACAAACCCACCAAACGCATCATATCATAAACAAAGAAAGATTTATATCTTATTTTCTCTTAAACTTTTTTTCTTCCATAACAAACCCACGAAACACATCCCCAGAACAAGCACCCAAATTCCAATCTCTCTCTTTGTTTGTTTCTACGCTCTTTAAACTCATGTTCAGGATATATCTCTCTCGTAAACAAAGGTAGATTTATATTTCATTTTCTCTTTAGCTTTTTTGTTTGTTTGTTTCTTTGTTTTTACATGCACCGCCAACCATTACCACATCCCTTACCCAACACATCTTCCATCACTTACGCACATCAACTTACCATACTTACCTATCACCTCTTACCCACATCATTTACCACACCTCTTAACACATCACTTACCACACCTCTTACCACATCACTTACCACACCTCTTACCACATCACTTACCATCACTTACCACACCTCTTACCACATCTTTTACCACATCACTTACCACATCACTTACCACACCTCTTACCACATCACTTACCACATCACTTACCACATCACTTACCACATCACTTACCACACCTCTTACCACATCACTTACCACATCACTTACCACACCACTTACCACATCACTTACCCTTAACACCACCTCTTACCACATCACTTACCTCTTCACTTACCACACCTCTTACCACATCACTTACCACATCACTTACCACACCAACTTACCACATCACTTACCACATCACTCTTACCACCCATCAGCACACCACACCACTTACCACACCTCTTACCACATCTCTTACCACATCCCCTTACCACACCTCTTACACATCCTTGCCACATCACTTACCACACCACTTACACACATCACTTACCACATCTAACTTACCACATCACTTACCACATCACTTACCACATCATACCACACCTCTTACCACATCTTTTACCACATCATTACCACACCTCTTACCCACATCACTTACCACATCACTTACCACATCACGTACCCACATCACGTACCACCTCACCTACATCA
>NC_091551.1:5665899-5670899 GCF_042767895.1 Penaeus vannamei
CTGCCTTTAGTTCCTTTCATGATACCTTTAATAACAAGACTAGCAAACCCTAATTTTGTTCCCCTTGGAATGTCCTGCAAACCTGGCTTTCCTTTGGCACAACATTGTTGCCAAATTCAGCTGACAGCCCATCCGTTCTTCAGCCATTTCATTTGTGACATGATCCTTCGAGCTAATCCTTAAAATCCTCCTATGACACTAATTTCCAAAAGCTCTTATTCTCCTTATAACTTCTTTTCCATATGTCCAACTCTCAGAATCCTAGGTGACTGTTGAAAAGATGTAGGGTTCTAGAATCCGTCTTTTCATTTTGATGTTCAGTTTTTAGAATTCACCTTAAGCTCTACAAATTCTTCTTTTCACGTTTTCTACACATTTGCCGACTGCTCTAATCCATTGCCCTATATATTTATATTCTACATATTCTAGTCTTGTTCCTTCTGCATTTACATTAATTAAACGATCTTTGCTACTGTTTTTTAGGATCACTTCTTTGCATTTAGAGACATATATGTAGTACAAGTATGACACAATCTACAGATTTCGCATTGTAATACTTCTTCACTTTCTGCTAACCGGAAAGTATCATCTGCATATCATATGTTAGTGATGTTGACGCCATTGACTTATTATTATTTTTATTATTATTATTATTATTATTATTGTTGTTATTATTATCATTATTATTATTATTATTATTATTATTATTATTATTATTATTATTATTATTATTATTATTATTATTATTATTATTATTGGCTGCCTCTAGTACCTCTTTGGATCCGGATTTTCTCCATATTACCTCTTCTTGTTCTTACTACTGCTTCTTGGTTCCAGTACAAATTTGCAATTGATTTTGTTCCATGCTCCGGGATGTCAGCTTTCTTCATGGTTTCTACTTTGTATGGTGAATTCTATCAAAAAATAGAATAGTCGATAATTGTAGTAATGGTAATGATAAATGTAAGAATAATAAACAAGGAAAATGATGATGACTGTAGTGATAGATAATGATGATGATGAAAATGATTATGATGATGATAAGGAGGACAATAATGACAATGATGATAACCATGATTACAAACACAATGATCATTCATCAAAACAAACAAAAACAAAACAAAATACAAAGACACACAAGACCAAAAGAATACAAAATAAAAATGAAAATACAAATAAAAACACACAAGACCGAAGAAAATAAACAAAAACAAAAAAAAGAAGAAACATGAGTTTGTTACCTAACTTGTTTGTCTCTCGCCGGATCTGCAGCTCCCTTGTGATCTGTGTTGCTCCCCCCTTTCCTCTTCCTCTCTGCTATTTCTCTTTTATCATTCTCTGTATGCCGGGCTCTTTCCTTTTGTCTGCCAACATGTGCCTGTTGCTTTCTCTCTCTATTTGTCTATAGGTTTGTTTTTTCGATCTATTTATCTGTCTGTGTGTGCGTGTGTCTTTTCTTCCTATATATCTATTTTTGGGTTTGTTTCTATCTGTGTATCTATTTATCTAGCTATCTGTCTACCAGATTTTCCATCTATTATCTATTTACCTGTCTATTCATAGAACTAACATTCACATATATCTGCTCTTCTATCTATTTTCCATTTCCGTCTCTCTTTCTTTATCCCTTTCTCCCTCCCTGTTTCCCCTCCTCACCTAACACTCCCCTCCCTCACCTCCCACTCCCCTCCTCCACTCGTCTCCTCCTCACCTCCCACTCCCCTCTCTCCCCCTCCTACTCCCTTCCCTTCCCTCTCACTCCCCCCTCCTCCCTCCCCCTCCTCCTCTCCACCTCTTACTCCTTCCTCCCTTCCCTTCCCTCCCACTCCTCTCCCTTCCCTCTCACTCCCCTCCCTCACCTCTCACTCCCCCTCCACCTTCTCTTACTCCCCTCCCTTCCCTTCCCTCTCACCTCCCTTCCCTCTCACTCCCCTCCCCCTCACTCTCCCACCCCCTCTCTCCCTCCCTTCCCTCCCTCACCTCCCACCCCCACCCTCCTCCCTTCCTCTTCTCACCCCCCCTCTCTTTCTCTCTCCTCTCTTCCCTCTCTTTCTCCCTTGTCCATTGCGTATTCCCTACACGCCAAACAGCTGGGAATTTCTTCTGTTTACCTTCTTCGTCTCGTCCCAGTTTCTAATTAAATGTCGCTGGAAACATAGAGGTCAGATTCCTGTGTCGGGGTCTGTGCACTGATAACGATAGCGCCCCTGATCCTGCTGGGAAATTCGTGGGTGATAAGGATAAGGAATCGGAAGGGCCTGGGGTTTCGGTGTGATAAGGGAAGGAGGGTGTATGGGTCTTGGAATTTAGGAAAGGGAATAAGAGAATGAGATAATATGAGATAAGGGTGTAGAAATTTAGGAAGAGAGGGTTAAGAAAATGAGATAATGTAAGGAGAATTCAAAAAATAATAATAAATAAATGAAATAAAGGTTCTAGAAATTTAGGAAGAGAGGATTAAGAGAATTAAAAAAAAAGACATAACATAAGGGTCCTAGATATTTAGTAAGAGAATGAGAACATATAAAATAATGGTGTATAGATATAGTAAGAGAGGATTAAAAGAATGAGATAATATGAAATACGGGTCCTAGAAATTTAGGAAGAGAGGATTTAGAGAATAAGAAAAAAACATAAAATAAGGGTTCTAGAAATTTAGGAAGAGGGGATTAAGAGAAAGAAAATAGAACATAAGGTTCCTAGAAATTTAGAAAGAGAGGATTAAGAGAAAAAGGGAAATATGGAATAAGGGTGTAGAAATTTATTAAGAGAAAATTAAGAAAGCAAGAAAATATATAAAAAGAACAATAGAACAGATAAGGAAAAATGCTTATAAAGATTAAATAGATGAAGTAAAAATTAATTAATTAATAAAAAGAATAGTGGACTGATAACGGGGAATAATATGATCTATAAATTTGGGAATGATATGGTTTAGAACTTAGGAATGAAAAGGGAAACAGTATAATTTGGACAATAATAAAGAAACTGGTATGATGGTATAAAAATTAATTACTCACAAAAATCGATAATGGTACAATGAAAGAAAAAATGATATGCAATCCTATAAATCCATATATGATAAAAGGAAAAATTTACATACATCTCTTTGAAAATTCGTGAAGGCACTAAATTTAGCAGTAATAGTGAGAATGAAATTGGCACTCAGCTCTGGTTGGCACTGATGAAAGGAAACTGCTTTGGATAGAAGATTATGATAATGCAATGTTGTTGCCATATTTGGAAGTCGATGCTGATGAGGATAATTCTATCACGGGTAAAAAAATAATAATAATAATAATAATAATAATAATAAATAAATAAATAAATAATAATAATAATAATATAATAATAATAATAATAACAATAATAATAATAATAATAATAATGATAATAATAATAATAATAATAATAATAATAATAATAATAATAATAATAGTAATAATAATAGTAATAATAATTATAATGATAATGATAGTAATATTGATAATAATGATAATAATGATAATAATGATAAGGATAATAATAATAATAACAATAATAATAATAATAATAATAATAATAATAATAATGATAATAATAATAATAATAATAATAATAATAATAATAATAATAATAATAATAATAATAATAAATAATAATAATAATAATAATAATAATAATAATAATAATAGTAATAATAATAATAATAATAATAATAATAATAATAATAATAATAATAATAATAATAATAATAATAATAATAATAATAATAATAATAATAATAATAATATATAAATAATAATAATAAATAATAATAAATAATAATAATAAATAATAATAATAATAAATAATAATAAATAATAATAAATAATAATAAATGATAATAAATGATAATAAATAATAATAAATAATAATAAATAATAATAAATAATAATAAATAATAATAAATAATAATAAATAATAATAAATAATAATAAATAATAATGAATAATAATGAATAATAATAAATAATAATAAATAATAATAAATAATAATAAATAATAATAAATAATAATAAATAATAATAAATAATAATAATAATAATAAAATGTGAATGAATTCTCGATAATTATAGTGATATTATTGGGTTTGTCATTTTCCTAATTATAATGAAAAGTTGCCAGTATATATCATAATTATGAACATAATGGAAATAAGATTAGACATGGTGACATGATCTTCTTTTTATACAATATTAATAATTGATATTTATTAACTAACTGGCATCGTTTTAACACTTTTCGTATGACAGCTGGTTGTTCGTTAACAGTTATGCTTTTAACGAAATTATTATTTATACAAATTTTAATAATCATATTAACATACAGTAACGATAATAAATAATAAAGGCAAATAAAAGTCATACTGTTATTAAGAATAATAAGAATAAGAATGACAATAGATGAGAGAGAAACAAAAGAACGTTAATATTCACAAATAAATTCCAAATTTTACAATCACTGTAAAAAAAAAAAAACAAAGACAGAAAACAAGTGGTGAATATATTGAAAAAAAAATCCTGTAAATATTCATATATAAATTCCGAGTTTTATCAACAGTCTAGAAAAATAAAAGCAAACAAAAACAAACAAAAAACAAGAAGTGAATATATGCAAAAAAATCCCGTAAATATTCATACATAAATTCTCATTCTTACTAACAGTCTAGAAAAACACAAAAACAAACAAAAAACCAACAAGTATATACAACAAGAGTAAAAAAAAAATGTATATTTGCAACCCCCGTCCCAGAGGACCCACATATTTTGTTCATGTGACGGAGTGAACGCACGCTATGAGGTGGAAGGCAACATGGAAGGTCTTTCGTCTCGTTTTCCTGTGTTTGTGGACATGTGGTATGTGGTATGTGGAAGACTTGGTTGTGGACAGTGGTGTGCGTGTGTGTTGTGGGTGGGTGGGGGAGGGGGGAGGGGTGGGGGGGAGGGGGGAGAAGGCGTGTGAGAGTACTTCCTTTGTATA
>NC_091551.1:5675899-5678399 GCF_042767895.1 Penaeus vannamei
ATCTATATATATATATATGTATGTATGTATGCATGTATGTATATGTATGTATGTATGTATACCTGCGTATATACGTGTGTGTCTGTGTGTGTGTGCTTGTGTGTTCGTGTGCGTGTGCATGGCAGAAAAATATGCATGTGGATAATGTCTCGCCAGTTATTGAAATTGCTGTTTTACGTGTTTTTTTTTTTTTTTTTTTTTTTTTTTTTGAGTAGAAGAGATGACAATTTTAGAAGAAAAAAATCCGAAAGACCATTTTTTTCAAAAAAAAAAAAAAATCAAGAATAAAGAAAATACAAAATGCGGAAATCCCAAATTCACCTCGAAGTTTGCGGAAGGTAAGGTAAACAACAACACCAAAAAATAGATAAAGAAAAAAAGAAAATTGTGTATATATATAATGCACACGCGAAACTCTCGTTTTCTTTCGATTCCACTGACGCAGTACTGTAATCAGGTTTTCATGGTAGACTGTTGTATTTTTTCTTTATTTCCAATTTAGGATTTTCTTTCTCATGGTGCAGAGATATATGTTAATTCTTATTCACATTTTTGTTCAAATCGCTTCAATTTAGTTGATTGGTTATATGATGAATGTTGTACTACGAATATACTTTAGTTCGGTTTATTAAGTTTTTTTTTTTTTCCTTTCTTTCTTTTTTCTTCCTCTTTTTTATTGGATTTGCTAATTTAGAAAATGAGGAAATATAGTTGAATGTTTCTGAAATGTTCTTTCTCTCCTTTTCTGTTGTTTCTTGTCACTGAAATTACCGTATGAGGAAAATATTCTTGATAATGATAATGATGATAATATTATTGATACTGTTAGAAGTAAAAGTAAAAATGATTGTTATCACTGATTCTGCTGTTGCTATTATCGTTATTAATATTACCATTATTATCACAATGAGTATTATTACCATTAATGATAATCGTAGTTATAACATCATTACTGTTGTTATTATCGTTTTTTTTTATTTATTTATATCATCATTACAATGATAATGATTATAATGATAATGAAGCTACCGATGTCGATATTAATTTCTTCGGCTTTCCACATAGTTGCTGCGTAAACAACATTATGTGCTTCTGAGACCTAACATAGTTCTTAACCTCATGAATCGTACATGAAGTCAATATAGACTGCATTAACAGCCGAGGTAAAAAAAAAAAAAAAAAAAAAAAAAAAAGCCGATGCCCCTCCCCCTTTCCCTTTTCCCCTCCCTCATGCCCCTCCCCCTCTTTCTGTTTCCCCTCTTTCTCTTTTTCTTGACGCCCCCCTTCCCCCTGTTTCCCCTCTCCTCTGCCCCCCTCTCCCCGTGTTTCCCTTTCTTCCCCTCCTAGTTCCCTTTTCCCTTCCCTCTTCCCTTCCTCATGCCCCTCCCCCTCTCTCTGTTTCCCCTCTTCCTCTTTCTTGACGCTCCTCCCTCCCCCTGTTTCCCCTTTCCTCTGCCCCCCTCTCCCCGTGTTTCTCCTTTTCCCTTCCTAGTTCCCTTTTCCCTTCCCCTCCTCCCCTTCCTCATGCCCCTCCCCCTCTCTCTGTTTCCCCTCTTCCTCTTTTTCTTAACGCTCCCCCTCCCCCTGTTTTCCCTCTCCTCTGCCCCCCCTCCCCGTGTTTCCCCTTTTCCCTTCCTGCTTCCCTTTTCCCTTCCCCTCCTTCCCCTCCCCTCACACTGCATTAACAGCCGAGGTGAAAAAAAAGAAAAAAAAATAGAAAAAGCTAAAGAAAAACTAATATGTAATTATTCCATATAAGGGAGAAAAAACAAGAAATATTTTCTCTATTAATATTCATTTGTTATGTGTCCTTCTTCTAATTTTCTTGTTTTCTTTTATTTTTCTCTATTTCCGCTTCCTCTTTGTTGTTTATATATATTAACGAAGTATTATTTACATCAAAATGGGACTTTATTTTTTACACTTCAAATGCTCAGATACTTAACATTTTCTCTCTCTCTCTCTCTCTCTCTCTCTCTCTCTCTCTCTCTCTCTCTCTCTCTCTCTCTCTCTGTCTCTCTCTCTCTCTCTCTCTCTCTCTCTCTCTCTTCTCTCTTTTTGTTGTTGTTGTTCTTAGTTTTCTGTTGTTTTCTTCTTTCTTTTTTAGTTTGTTTCCTTTTCCATCGTTCCTCCGTTTTTTGTGTGTCTTTTCCTTTTCATTTTCCTTCTTGTTCTCCTCCCCTCATTCTTTCACTCTGGTTTCTCTTTCTTATTCCCTCTTTTCCCTCACCCTTTCTTATATATTTTCTTGTTCTCTTCATTTTTCTTCTCTTTCTCTTTATTTTCTTTCCTATCATCTTCCATTCCCTTCTCTCCTTTCACCACTTATTCCCCTCATTTCTCTAATTTCTTTTTCTTTTCTTTACCCCTTTCCTCCTTTTCGCATTCTCCCCTCTTGCCTCTTTCCTAATCGCATTCTCTTATTCTCTTTACCTTACTCTTTCTCCCCTTTTCCCCTCTCTTCCTCTTTCCCTGTTTCCTTCTTTACCTCTTCCCCTTT
>NC_091551.1:5708399-5713399 GCF_042767895.1 Penaeus vannamei
AAACAAAACTGACTGTGCAACGGAGACACTGACATCCTTGATAACATATGTACGAATGCTTTCACGTGTTGCACATTCTCATCTTCAAAATTGCATCTCCTTTGACGGCAATGCTTTGTCGAATACACAGTGGCATCTAATGTGCTAATGAGTTCGTGACGTGTTATTAGTCGTCGGAGAATGAAAGCGAGTGTCTGAAACATTATTCGTATTCATGTCCTGTCGCGGTTTTTGCAACAGATGCATTGTGAAAAGCATTTGATATGTGTGTGTGTGTGTGTGTGTGTGTGTGTGTGTGTGAGTGTGTGTGTGTGTGTGTGTGTGTATGTTCCTTCCTTCCCTCCCCTCCTTCATTCATTCATTCCTTCTTCCTTCCTTTTCTCCTTCCTTCCTTCCTCCATCCCTCCTTCCTTCCTCCCTTCTTTCCCCTCCTTCCTTCCTTCCCTCCCTCCCCTACTTGCTTCCTTTCCCTCCTTCCTTCCTTCTTTCTTTCCCCTCTCCCTTCTTCTCTCCTTCCTTCCTCCTCTTCTGCTTCTTCCTCCCTCCTCCCTTCCTCCCTCCCCTTCTCCCCTCCTTCCCTTCCGGTCCTTTCCCTCCTCTCCTTCCCTTCCATCCCTTCCTCCCCTTCTTTCCCCTTCCTTCCTTCCCTCCCCTCCTCCCTTCCCTCCCCTTCCTCCCTTCCCTCCCTTTCTCTTCTTCCTCCCTTCCTTCCTTCCTCCCTTCCCTCCTCCTCCTCCCTTCCTTCCTTCCTTCCTCCCTTCCTCCTCCCCTCCTCCTCACTCCCTCCCCTCCTCCCTTCCTTCCTTCCCCCTCCCCTCCCTCCCTTCCTTCCTCATTCCCCTCCTTCCTTCCTCCCCTCCTTCCCTCCCCTCCTCCCTTCCTTCCTTCCCTCCTCCCTTCCTTCCTCCCTCCTCCCTCCCTCCTCTACCTTCCTTCCCCTCCTCTCTCCATCCTCCCTTCCTCCCTCCCCTCCTCCCTTCCTTCCCACCTTCCTTCCTTCCCTCCCTCCCCCTTCTCCCCGCTGATCGACCGTGTGGGGCTGATACCCTTAACGAAGACATATTTGCTCGCTCATCATTGTGTGTTTAGACAGAATCTCTCTCACTTCCCTGGGTTTGGCTTTGAGTTCTTGTCACGTTTTCCTGTGGCTTCTCTCTGTCTGCCTTTTAGTTTCTGTGTGGAGTGGCTTCCGTGCTTGTTTATATAGATAGATAGAGAGATAGATAGATAGAGAGAGAGAGAGAGAGATAGATAGATAGATAGATAGATATAGATAGACAGACAGATATATTTGGTTATTTAACAATAATCTCTCTCTCTCCCTGTCTCTCACTCTCTCTCTTTCTCTCTCTCTCTCTCCCTCTCTCTCTCTCTCTCTCTCTCTCCTCCTCTCTCTCTCCTCTCTCCTCTCTCTCTCCTCTCTCTCTCTCTCTCTCTCTCTCTCTCTCTCTCTCTCTCTCTCTCTCTCTCTCTCTCTCTCTCTCTCTCTCTCTCTCTCTCTCTCTCTCTCTCTCTCTCTCTCTCTCTCTCTCTGTCTATCTATCTATCTATCTCCTTCTCGCTCTTTCTCTATGTACGTCTCTCTCCCATTCCTATTAATTAATCATATACATGCTTCATCCCCTTCCATTTGCCTTTTATTTCACACACGTACCAACAGCACCTTAACACAACACCACGTAAGTACAGCACCATCTTAACACCACACACCGACAACACAAAGATAACACCACTTCTACTTTCTCTTGTGTAATTAGCGGGGAGGAACCGACAGGTACACAGATCTCTCTCATTACTCGGGCCTTCACGTGCTTAAATATGCTGGTGCATATTTCATTGGCAGAGATCAAAGGCTTGACATTGCATTTCGTCTTAATGGAGCAGAGTGTTGCGATATACGAGCTGGCGGAGGCAAACTTGGCTTCGTTTGACGTGCGGGTGAGAATGAATGAGAAGTTCATTCATTAATAAAAATTTATGAATGGGGGTTTTGTTGTTGTTGATGAGGTGAGGTTTTGTGAATGAATGAAGGGTTGGGTGGTGTTTTTTTTTTTTTTTTTTTCTTTGTTGAATTTATTTGTGTGTATATTTATGGTTATTGTTTCTTTCCTTGTCTAGTCGGTTTGTCGGTTTGTTCTGTCATTCCTTATTTCTCTTTTCTCTCTCTCTCTCTCTCTCTCTCTCTCTCTCTCTCTCTCTCTCTCTCTCTCTCTCTCTCTCTTTCTCTTTCTCTCTCTCTCTCTCTCTCTCCCTCTCTCCTCCTCCCTCTCTCTCTCTCTCTTTCTCTCTCTCTCTCTCTCTCTCCCTCCCTCCCTCCCTCCCTCCCTCTCTCTGTCCCTCTCTCTTTCAACCCCCTCTCTCTCCCTCTCTCTCTCTCTAGCTCTCTCTCTCTCTCTCTCTCTCTCTCCCTCTCTCTCTCTCTATCCTCCTCTCTCTTTCAAGCCTCTTCTCTCTTCTTTCTTTCTCTCTCCCTCCCTCCCTCCCTCTCTCTCACTCTCTCTCTCTCTCCTAACCCTCCCTCTTTCTAACCCTCTCTCTCTCTAACCCTCTCTCTCTCTAACCCTCTCTCTCTCTAACCCTCTCTCTCTACCCTCTCTCTCTCTCTTTCTCTCTCTCTCTCTCTCTCTCTCTCTCTCTCTCTCTCTCTCTCTCTCTCTCTCTCTCTCTCTCTCTCTCTCTCTCTCTCTCTCTCTCTCTCTCCCTCCCTCTCTCTCTCTCTCTCGCTCCCTACGCCATCTCTCTCTCTCTCTCTCTGTCTCCCTCTCTTTCTCTCGCTTCCTACTTCGCCTCCCGTTGTCCTTCCACGCTCTCTAAGTCAATATGAATAATTCAAGACAGAGACACTTGTAATCCAACGAAACTAGACTTACACTAACTCCTTCTCCCCTTCTTCCTCTTTTTCTTCTTCTTCCTCTTTCTCTTCTCCATCTCCGTTATCATCTTTTCTTTTCTATCATCTGCTACTACTTCCTCCTCTTTCTCCCTTCGGATTCTCTCTCTCTTCCTTTTTTTTCTTTTATTATCCTCCTTTTTTATCTTATTCCCCCTTGTCCTCAGTCGTCAACATTATCTCCCCCATCTTCTTCTCCTCTTCCTTAATTTCTTCCACTTACTCCACCTCCTGTTATTCCTTTTCTTATTCCACATCTCCACTCGTGTTGTATAAACTTTCCCTTAGGTCTTCCTCCTCTTCTTCCTCTTCTTCCTTTTTTTCTTCCTCCTCCTCTTCCTCTTCTTCTTTTTCTTCTTCTTCCTCCACTTCCTCTTCTATTTTCTTTCTCTTCTTCCTCTTCCTCTTCTTTTTTTCCTCCTACTCCTCCTCTTCTTCTTCTTTTTCCTCCTCATCATCATCTTCTTCATCTTCCTCCTCCTCTTCTTCTTCTTCATCTTCTTTTTCTTCCTCTTCTTCCTCCTTCCCTTCTTCCTCACCCTCCTCTTCTTCTTCCCCCTCTTCCTCCTCCTTCTATTCTTCTTCCTTCCTTTCATTTTCCTCCTCGTTCTACAACTCCTCCAACACTCTCCTTCTCTCCCGGGAGTAAACTTCCTCCAAATCCACTACCGAGTATTCCTCCTCCTTCTCCTCCTCCTCCTCTTCCTCTTCGTCTTCTTTTTATTCCCCCTCTTCTTCCTCCTCCTCTTTTTGTTCCACTTCTTCATTCTCTGTCTCTTTCCTTTCGATCTTCCTCTATCTCTTCTTTAATGAAGTGGAGGTGGAACTGTACCGCTTCTCCTTGGTACGTGGTAGAGCGGGAAGTGGTAAGTAAGGTACCGGTCTGCCGCTTCTCCTTGGTACGTGGTAGAGCGGGAAGTGGTAAGTAAGGTACCGGTCTGCCGCTTCTCCTTGGTACGTGGTAGAGCGGGAAGTGGTAAGTAAGGTACCGGTGAACTGGGGACTTCCTGAAGGTGGTCTGGAGTTCAAATCGTGGCAGCTTCCTTGTCTTTCCTCCGGTAGATGGTCCAGCTTATATAACACGAGTGGAGACGTGGAAGAAGAAAAGGAAGAAGAGGAGGTGGAGTAAGTGGAAGAATTCAAGGAGGAGAAGATGGGGAGAGAGATGGGGGAGATGATGTTGGAGATTAAGGAGAAAGAGGAAATAAAAAAAGAGGAAGGGAATGAAAGAAAATTAGGAAGAGAAACAGAAGGAGGTCGAGCGGTCTGACTCGATGGCAGAGGAATACCCACGAAAAAAAAATCGTCTTTAAACAATATACAAAAACATGAAAGAATTAGATTGAACGCAAATTTAGGAACGTTGGTTCACATGGCCGTTTCGTGAAGGGGGAACAAGGGCGTGGTTCACATAAAGTGGGTGTATTTTTACAACCTAAACATTTATATAGAATATAGAATATAGAATATTTGAATATCATTGATAAAAACGGTTACATTCGTAGTAATTCAGAACAAGCATTTTCTAAGGAACAATTCAAAAATAAACGTGATATATTTATACATAAATACAACAGAATAACAACATGGGAAATATATGCGAGCAATAAAGTTGGATTAGCGCAGTCTTGTTCAAACATTTTCGCCTTCTGTACTTTTTATTACCTTCTTGTGCTGCTACGTACCCCCCCCCCCCCCATCCACCGCGGCTGAACAAACTTTTATTTAGGATAATGCAAATAATGTACCAATTATGAAAAGACTACATTGCAGGAGTGTTGATCTATAATTTCGAATTTAATAGACGAATAAAAGAGATGAATCATAGAAAATGTGATGTTTCTGTTTCTGTGTGTGTGTGTGTGTGTGTGTGTGTGTGTGTGTATGCGTATGTGTATGTGTGTATGTGTGTGTGTGTGTGTGTGTGTATGTGTGTATGTGTGTATGTGTGTGTGTGTGTGTGTATGTGTGTGTGTGTGTGTGTGTTCCTTGTTTGTTCACGTACCCTTACGATCCATGTTGCCTACGCGGACCCCAGTCTGGAAAGCACTGGATTAGCGTGTACCACTTCGTCACTTCGTCCATGACACCTCGGTCGGGGCGCATGGCA
>NC_091551.1:5728399-5733399 GCF_042767895.1 Penaeus vannamei
TTTCCCTCTCTTCTTCCTCGCCCTCCCGTTCTCCCTCCCTCTTTCTCTCTCCTTCTCCCTCCCTCCCTCCCTCTCTCCCTCTCTCCCTCTCTACCTCCCTCTCTCCCTCCCTCTCCCTTCCCCTCCCTCCCTCTCCCTCCCTCCCTCCCTCTCTTTTCCCTAACCTCTCCCCTTTCCTCTCTCTATCTCTATCTAATTTCCGTCTATCTACCTTTCCATTCATCTATCTCTCGACTCCCTCTCCCACTGTTTCTTCCTCCCCTTCAAATTCCTCCCTCTTTCCTCTCCTCCCTCTTGGGGATTCTTCCCCCTCCCCACCTCTCTCTCTTTCCTCCTCTCCCTCTTCCTCTCTCTCTCATTTCTCTCTCTCTCTCTCTCTCTCTCTCTCTCTCTCTCTCTCTCTCTCTCTCTCTCTCTCTCTCTCTCTCTCTCTCTCTCTCTCTCCCTCCCTCCCTCCCTCTCTCTCTCTTTCCTCTCTCTCTACCTCCCTCCCTCTCTCCCTCCCTCCCTCTCTCCCTCCCTCCCTTACTCCCTCCCTCTCTCTCTCTCTCTCTCTCTCTCTCTCTCTCTCTCTCTCTCTCTCTCTCTCTCTCTCTCTCTCTCTCTCTCTCTCTCTCTCTCTCTCTCTCTCTCTCCCTCCCCCTCCCTCCCTCCCTCCCTTCCTCCCTTTCCCTCCCTCCTTTCTCTCACTCCCTCCTTCCCTTCCTCCCTTCCCCTCCCTCCCTCTCCCTCCCTCCCTCCCTCTCATTCGCAAAAAGTCAGACCTCATCCCGCTATATAGAACCTTTGTCTTCCATACTAGCAGATGAATTTCTCGGAACGACAGGTGAGAGAAGCCAATTAAGTGACCACGTGGCACACTAACGCCCTCTGTGGCCCTTCAGTGAACTAATTTGGCTGCCCCTTCAAATGCAATCTATCTATCTATGTCTACATCTATATACATGTGTGTATAAATGTATATACATCTATCTATCTATCTATCTATCTATCTATATATATATATATATTTTTTTTTTTTAAAAATATATATAAAAATTTTTTATATATATATGTTTTAATATATATAAATATATATATGTATATATATATATATATATATATATATATATATATATAGAGAGAGAGAGAGAGAGAGAGAGAGAGAGAGAGAGAGAGAGAGAGAGAGAGAGAGAGAGAGAGAGATAGATAGATAGATAGATGTACATACATTTATAAAACACACATGTATATAGATGTTAAAAGACATATATAGATAGATTGAACATATATATATATATATATATATATATATATATATATATATATATATATTTAAAAAATTAATATATATATATATATATATATATATATATATTTATATTATATATATATATATATATATATATATATTATATATATATATATATATATATATATATACATATATTTGTATATACTCATATTGTATACATGTTTGCTTGCATGTATATATCTGTGCAGATATCTAGAGAGAGAGAGAGAATGAGTTCGCAGACCCATAGATTGGCCAAATTCAAAACCGCAAATGGCAAAATCGTTCCTAAAAATCAATCACGTAAGAAAAAAAAAAAAAAAAAAAAAAAAATCAGCAAATTGAGCGCGAAAATTATTTAGTCCAATTCTGCGATTTCCATTATTCATCGCCCTCCATTTAGCGCTGATGAACAATCCTACTTTCGCGGCGTCAAAATAATCGCGAATTTTTCTTTCTCTCTTGTTCTTTCGGGTTCTCTTGTTCCTAATTTTGTTTCTACCTCTTCCATTTTGTGTCTTTCTCTTCCTCTTCGCCCGCTCTGTCTCTTATTCTCTCTTTCTCGCTCTCTTTCTCTTTCTACCTCTCTCTCCCTCTCTCTCTCTCTTTCTCTCTTTCTTTCTCTCTCTCTCTCTCTCTCTCTCTCTCTCTCTCTCTCTCTCTCTCTCTCTCTCTCTCTCTCTCTCTCTCTCTCTCTCTCTCCAGCTCACTTACTCACTATCTTTATTTCAGTGTATACATAAACCAACAATAACCAAGTGGATTGAATGTTAAAAAATTCAGTGAACTGTTATGCTTGCAATTCTTCTCTCTCTCTCTCTCTCTCTCTCTCTCTCTCTCTCTCTCTCTCTCTCTCTCTCTCTCTCTCTCTCTCTCTCTCTCTCTCTCCCTCTCTCTCTCTCTCTCTCTCTCTCTCTCTCTCTCTCTCTCTCTCTCTTCCTGCTTCTGTCTCTGTCTGTTTCCTTTTCCTCTCTCTCTCTCTCTCTCTCTCTCTCTCTTCCTGCTTCTGTCTCTGTCTGTTTCCTTTTTCCTTTCTCTCTCTCTCTCTCTCTCTCTCTCTCTCTCTCTCTCTCTCTCTCTCTCTCTCTCTCTCTCTCTCTCTCTCTCTCTCTCTCTCTCTCTTTCTCTTTCCTCCCTCCTATTTCTCTCTCTCTCTCTAACTCTCTCTCTCTCTCTCTCTCTCTCTCTCTCTCTCTCTCTCTCTCTCTCTCTCTCTCTCTCTCTCTCTCTCTCTCTCTCTCTCTCTCTCTCTCTCTCTCTCTCTCTCTCTCTCTCTCTCGTTCTCTCTCTCTCTCGTTCTCTCTCTCTCTCTTTCTGCCTCTCTCTCTCTCTTTGTCCTTTTTTTGTTTTTATCATTGTCTCAGAGGTTTGATATATCATCTCAATTATTTTGATATGCGGGAAAAACGTGAAGCACAACAATGCATTATAACTATAATTCGTAGAATGGCAACACATTTGAATAAGCCGCTTTCCCGCGCCACAAGCAGCAGCTGTCAAAAAGGGGGCGGAGCTTAGTGACGTCACACTGGTGGTACCATAACTAGCCAGTCAGGACACGAAAATTGTTTCTAATTACGGATTGTTTTTATTATTATTATTATCATTATTATTATTATTATTATTATTATTCATTGTCAGTATGAGTATCATATATACCTTGCCTCCCCCTCCTTCCCCGTCCCCTTCTCCCTTCTTCCCCTTTCCCTCTCTCTCCCTCCCCCTCTCCTTCCTTCCCCCTTCCTCTTTGCCTCTCTCTCCCTTCCTCTTTCCCTCTCTCCCTTCCCTACCTCCCTCCCTCTCCCCATCCCCCCTACCTCTCTCCCCCTCTCTCTCCTTCCCTACCCTCCTCCCCTCTCCCCTTTCCCCCTACCTCCTCCCCCCCTTCTCTCCCTTCCCCCCTTCTCCCCGCCCTCCCGTCCCCCTCTTCCCCCTACCTCCTCTCCCTCTCTCCCCCTTCCCCCCTACCTCCCTCCCCCTTCTCCCCTCCTTCCCCCCTTTCCCCTCTTTCCCTCTCTCCCCATCCCCCTCTCTCTCCGCCCTCCTGTCTCCCCTTTCCCCCTACCTCCCTCCCCTCTCCCTTCCCTTCCTTCTTTCCTCTCTCCCCATCCCCCCCTTCCTCTTCCTCTCCTTCCCTGCCCTCCTGTCTCCTCGCCCTCTTGTCTCCCTTCCCTACCTCCCACCCCCCCTCTCTCCCTTTCCCCCCCCACCTCCCTCCCCCTCTCCTCCTTCTTCCCCCCTACCTTTTCCTCCCCCTCTCCCTCCTTTCCCCTACCTCCTCCCTCTCTCCCCCTTTCCCCCTACCTCCCTCCCCCCTCCTCCCCTCCTTCCCACTACTTCCTTTTTTCCCCTCTCCCCTTCCCACTACCTCCTCCTCACTCCTTCCTCTCCTTCCCACTACCTCCCTCCCCCTCTCCCTCCTTTCCCCCCTTCCCTCTTCCCTCCCCTCCCCCATCCCCCTCTCTCTCCGCTCCCTCCTGTCTCCCCTTTTCCCCCTACCCCTCTTCCCTCTCTCCCCCCATCCCCCTCTCTCTCTCGCTCCCTCCTGTCTCCCCTCTTTCCCCCTACCTTCCTCCCTTTCTCCCTCCTTCCCACTACCTTTCCCCTCCCTCTCCCCTCCTTTCCCCTACCTTTCCCCTCCCTCCCTCCTTCCGCCCTTCCCCCTCTTCCCTCTCTCTCATCCCCTCTCTCCGCCCTCCCCGTCCTCCTTCCCCCCTACCTCCATCCCCCTTTCCCCTTCCTACCTTTCCTCCTCTTCCCCTTTCCCTACTCCTCCTCTCCTTCCCCCTACCTCCCTCCCCTCCCCCCCCCCTACTTCCGTAAAGAAGTTGATGGCGAATGATATTTCCCCTACACTTGTGCAGCGGCATCGGGATGAGATGCATGTTGGCCAACCCATAAGTCTGTCCTGTACACGAGGAGGGGAGGGAAGGAAAAGGAAAGGGGAGGAGGAACGGGAAGGAGGGGGGGGGTTGAGGAAAAGGGGGGTAGGGGAAAGAGGAGGTGGAGGGGGAGGTAAGGAAGAGGGAAGGAAAGGGAAGGGGAGATTGGAAGGAGAGGAAAAAGGGACGAAGGGAAAGATTGGAAAGGGGGAAGGAGGTGGAAAGGAGGTAAAGGGAAGGGGGAAGGGAGGAGGAGGGGAAAGATTGGAAGAGGGGGGGAGGTGGAGGGAAGGGTAGGAAGAAGGGAGGAGGAGAAGGGGAAAGTATTTCGGAAGGCGTGGATGGGAGGAAAGACGAGCAGGAGAAAGGGAAAGGGGGAAGGGAAAGGGGTGGAGGAAGACGAAGGGAGGGGGAGGAGGAAGAAAAGGGAGGAAAGGAAGATTGGGGGGAAGAGAGGAGGGGGGGGGAGCAAAAGACAGGAAAGAGGATTTCGAGCGTGGATGTGAAGAGATAAGCAGGAGAAGGAGGAAGGAGGTGGAGGAGGAGGTAGGAAGACGAATATGAAGAGGAAGAGGTAGGAATGAGGAGAGAGAAGATAGAGCAGGAAGTAGGAAGTAGGGGTTGCTAGGAGGAAGGATGAAATTAAAAGGAAATGGGGAAACAGAGAGAGTACAGGAGGGAAGAGGAAAAGATGGAACGAAGGAGAGGGAGAGGGAAATTACCAGAAGAGGAGAAGAAAGGAAACAGAATTGAGAAAGAGAGAGAGAGAGAGAAAGAGACAGAATGGGAGGGGAGCGAGAGAAAGACAGAGAGACAGAGACGAAGCGAGGAGCAAAGCCAGGATA
>NC_091551.1:5765899-5768399 GCF_042767895.1 Penaeus vannamei
TAGTAGTAGTAGTATCGTTATTATCGCCATTATTATTATTGCTATTATTATCACTATCATTGTTATTATTAACACACTACCATTGTCAACATTATCATTATTAAATTTTTTATCATTATTATCATCATCTTCATCATTATCATTATCATCATTTTTTATTATTTCATCATTATCGTCATTATTACCATCATCATTATCATATAATCATTAAGATATCATTATTTAATTTGTTAATATTGTTATCATCATCATTATCATTATTGTTATCATTAATATTATCATCAATGTTATCATTATCATTATTATTATTATCGTAATTATTATCATTATTATTGTTATCAACATCATTGCCATTAGCATTATTAGCATTATCATTATTATTATCATCATTATTATTGATATGAATATTATGATTATTATTATCTTCATGATTATCATTATCATTATGATCATTATTATCATTATTATCGTTAATATTGTCATTATTAGTATTATCGTTATCAATAATATTATTATCATTATTATCTTTATAATCAAAGTTATTATTGTTGTTCCCTCTCCCTCTCCCTCTCCCTCTCTCTGCTCCTCCCTCCATACTCTCTCTCTATCTGCTCCTCCCTCCATTATCTCTCTTTCTCTCTCACCTCCTCCCTCCTCTTTTATCCTATCTATCTCTTTCTCTCTCTGCTCCTCACTTCTCACTCTTCCCTCCCATAACATATAATATAAACAGATTCAAAATTAATTTACTTAATTCTTTGACAACATAGGTAAGACTAGGAGATATATATTCAGACCGACTGAAGACTAATGTACTCCGACTCGGCTATAGAAAATATTGTTTAGGATTTCTATATCTTAATTAAATTAAACTTACCCATACATTATGTATTATAAAAATTAGGTTCCAGAAAATTACCAAAATTACGAAAAAAATGCTGCTATTACTGATAAAGAAAACCAAATAAAAACAATTTAATTATTCTAATTTTTTGTTCCCAAGATAATGTTGAAATGACACCCCCCCATCCCCCCCAACCATATTTTTCTTTCTCTTTCTCTCTCTCTCTCTGTTTGTCTGTCTGCATTACTATTATTGCTATTTTTTATTATCATCATCCTTATTATCACTATGATTATTATTGTCATCACAATTATCATCATCATTATCACTTTAATCATTATCATAATCATTAATTATATTATCATCCTTATTATCATTATTATTGTTATTACAATCGTAACTATTATCATTATTATCATCATTATCATCATTGTTATATTAATACTATCATCAATGTTATCACTATCATTATTATTATCGTAATTATCATTATTATTGTTATTAATATAATTGCCACTATCATTATTAGTGTTATTATTATTATCATTATTATTATCATTATTGTCACTATTATTATTATTGATATCATTAATATTATTATTATTGATATCATTAATATTATGATTATTATCATCATTATTATTGTTATCAACATCATTGCCATTAGCATTATTAGCATTATCATTATTATTATCATCATTATTATTGATATGAATATTATGATTATTATCTTCATGATTATCATTATCATTATGATCATTATTATCATTATTATCGTTAATATTGTCATTATTAGTATTATCGTTATCAATAATATTATTATCATTATTATCTTTATAATCAAAGTTATTATTGTTGTTCCCTCTCCCTCTCCCTCTCCCTCTCTCTGCTCCTCCCTCCATACTCTCTCTCTATCTGCTCCTCCCTCCATACTCTCTCTTTCTCTCTCACCTCCTCCCTCCTCTTTTATCCTATCTATCTCTTTCTCTCTCTGCTCCTCACTTCTCACTCTTCCCTCCCATAACATATAATATAAACAGATTCAAAATTAATTTACTTAATTCTTTGACAACATAGGTAAGACTAGGAGATATATATTCAGACCGACTGAAGACTAATGTACTCCGACTCGGCTATAGAAAATATTGTTTAGGATTTCTATATCTTAATTAAATTAAACTTACCCATACATTATGTATTATAAAAATTAGGTTCCAGAAAATTACCAAAATTACGAAAAAAATGCTGCTATTACTGATAAAGAAAACCAAATAAAAACAATTTAATTATTCTAATTTTTTGTTCCCAAGATAATGTTGAAATGACACCCCCCCATCCCCCCCAACCATATTTTTCTTTCTCTTTCTCTCTCTCTCTCTGTTTGTCTGTCTGCATTACTATTATTGCTATTTTTTATTATCATCATCCTTATTATCACTATGATTATTATTGTCATCACAATTATCATCATCATTATCACTTTAATCATTATCATAATCATTAATTATATTATCATCCTTATTATCATTATTATTGTTATTACAATCGTAACTATTATCATTATTATCATCATTATCATCATTGTTATATTAATACTATCATCAATGTTATCACTATCATTATTATTATCGTAATTATCATTATTATTGTTATTAA
>NC_091551.1:5780899-5785899 GCF_042767895.1 Penaeus vannamei
GACATAGACAGAGAGGGAGGGAAGGAGAGAGAGAGAGAGGGAGGGAGAGAGAGAGAGAGGGAGGGAGAGAGAGAGAGAGAGAGAGAGAGAGAGAGAGAGAGAGAGAGAGAGAGAGAGAGAGAGAGAGAGAGAGAGAGAGAGAGAGGGAGGGAGAGAGAGGGAGAGAGAGGGAGGAAGGGAAGGAGAGAGAATGGGAGAGAGAGAGAGAGAGACAGATATTTATATATAGGTATAAACAACGCACATACAAAAACGCTCACCTACATGCGTTTAAAAGCCTGGTGTGTGTGTGTATGTGTGTGTGTGTGTGTTTACGTGTGAGTATGTGTGTGCGTTTACGTGTATGTGTGTGTGTGTGTGTGTATTTGTGTGTGTGTTTACGTGTGAGTATGTGTGTGTGTGTGTGTGTGTTTACGTGTGAGTATGTATGTGTATGTGTGTGTGTGTGTGCGTGTGTATGAGTGCGTGTGTTTGTATGTACGTGTCTATATAAATTTGGCTCTGTGTGTCTGTGTGTGTGTTTGTACAAAATAAATATTTCCCCCGACAGCAAGTTACAAGGTTATTATGACAAGACATGATCAAAACATCTCAGCAATGCATAGTGATGAACACAGCTTGAAGGAGTAATACATATATAATTAGACAAGGTCTTAGATGGTAGGAGAGAAAGAGAGGTGGGGGGGGAGGGAGGGAGGGAGAGAGAGAGGAAGGGAATGAGAGAGAGGGGGGGAGGGAGGGAGGAAGGGAGAGAGAGAAGGGGGGGGAGAGGGCGAGGGAGGAAGGGAGAGAGAGAAGGGGAGGGGCGAGGGAGGAAGGGAATGAGAGACAGAGGGGGGGGGGAGGAAGGGAGAGAGAGAGGGGGGGAGGAAGGGAGAGGGCGAGGGAGGAAGGGAGAGAGATGGGAGGAAGGGAAAGAGAGAGAGGGGGAGGAAGGGAGAGAGAGGGGGAAAGGGAAAGAGAGAGAGGGGGTGGAGTAGAGAGAGAAGGGGGAGGGAGAGGGAAAGGGAGGAAGGGAGAGAGAGGAAAGAATAGAGAGAGAGATAAAGGCCCAATTCTAAAGAGGCAAGGAACATACACACACAACCACCCGCGCACAAACACACTCACATAAATACATACATATGTATATGTATGTGTGTATATGTGTGTGTGTGCTATACGAAAAAAAAAAATACTAATAATATCTCCTCATGTACCTTTACCTGTTACTCTCATAAATGTAAGCCTTTCCACAGTTAATTCCGAGTTGAACATTAATAATCATAATGCTCGAGTATAAAACCCAAAAATATATCATTAATTCTGTTGAACAAGATCATTATGTATACATTAATTTCAATCGTCCGCCATTGATTGATTAAGGGGCCCTGTAAAAAAAATAAATGAATAAAATAAAGTATTCTAGATAAATTCATTTTCAATTATATTCAGTAAAACAAAATTCCCTACATTAATATGACTTTCCACTAGGTACTTAATTAAGGGACGACCACGTTTCAATTTAAGGCATGAATGAATGAAAATGCATCACGGATGACCAAGATAATTGTGGATTTAAATTAAATTAAAAATCACGTGATGTCGGCCATTCCCGTAGCCAGGCATAACAGTTCCACGCCTTCCTTTTTCTTTTTTTATTTTTATTTTTCTTTTTTTATTTCTGTGACCTAAATTATCCCATTGGACACTTAGATAAATAAATAAATAAAATACGAGCATCATAACTGAAATAGGAAGTGTAGAAATAGGAAGTGTTCAATTTATCATCTAAAATCACTTGTAAACAAGAAGATTAGACTTCATTTCAGTTTGTCTTGTTCAGTCAACAACAATGATTTACTTTAGAAATACATAGACCGAAAAATGTCAAGCTTACATGATCTGTTTTGTTATTTCCCGATTATGAAATCTGAGTGACATAATCTTAATTTTCCGTAGCTGTTTATATATATATATATATATATATATATATATATATATATATATATATATATATACTGTGTGTATATATACGAGGTGTGTCAGAAAAGTTCCAGGACTGTTGTCACAATAGATTTATTTCAAACCCAAAGAGATTCCCTTTCAAAGTAATCCCCCTGGAGTCGAATGCACTTTCTCATCCTTCTCTGCTACGCTTGCATGCACTCCTGGAAGGATTCTTCCGGGATCCTCCACAGTTCCGTCGTCGCGGCCTTTTTGATGTCGCCCACGTCTTCAAAACGGATCCCCTTGATGACCCCCTTGACCTTGGGGAAGAGGAAAAAATCACACGAAGCCAGGTCGGGGGAGCAGGGAGGTTGCTCCAGCACGGCGATGCTCCTCTGGGCCAGGAACTGTCAGGTGCTCAGGGTATTGTGAGTAGGTGTCATGGCGAAGCAGCCACGAGTTGTCCTGCCACAACCCTGCCACAACTCTCGCCTCTCCTCACGCACTGAACGAAGCAAACGCTGCAATATATCTTTGTAGACATGTTAGTTGATCGTCTGGTCCTGTAGCAAGAACTCACAGTGGACGATCCAGTCCTGGATGATAATAGTGATGATGATAATAATAATGATAATGATTATAATGATAGTGATATTAATCATAATCATATTAATGATGATAATAATGATAATAATCATAATCATAATAATAATAAAGATAATGAAAACAATAACAATGATAAAAAAACAACCACCAAGATAGCAAAGATAATCTTTAAAAAAGAGTATTCAAATTCTTTTAAAAAAAGGGAAAAAAAGAACAGGTAACGATTATGCAAATGAGGGTAGAACAGGAAGAGTATTGACGAAGGGTAATTGGGATATCACGTTAAGGACCCGGGTAATCAGTGGATAATAATGATGAATTCTCCGGAGCAGAAGGATAATGAGGATTAACTAACGGGAGGGGGTTACCGGTTATGATAATTACTCTGCGCACGTCTATCTATTTATCTATTTTATCTACCTGGTGATTTTTTACTTATTATTATTATTATTATCATTATTATTATTATTATTATTATTATTATTATATATATATATATATTACTTCTTTTTTTTTTTACTCTAAGAATTTAGATACATTTTTCTTATCTATCTATCTATTTGTCTATCTTTCTTCTCAACTATCTATCTATTACTCTATCTTTTGTTCTATCTATTTAGTTATATGCCTATCTATCTTTCTATGTATATATCAGTCATTTTGTCAGTCTATCTGTCCATCAAATTATCTATCTACTTCTCTCTAAAAATCTATCTATCCAACTATCTATCTCTATTAATCTATACATCCAATTATCTCTCTGTTTGTTTATCTATTTAATAATATATCTATCTACCTATATGTCTATCTATTTATCTATCTATCTATCCATCTATCTATCTATCTATCTGTCTGTCAGTCTGTCTGTCTGTCTATCAATCTATGTATCTATCTATCTATCTATATGACTGTATATGCATATATATTTATCTGTCTGTCAGTCTATTAAGTTATTTAATTTTTTATCATTTTTTCTTTCTTTCTTTAGAAAGAAAGAAAATATTGCCACATATATTATATCAAAAGTACATGGAAATATTGGCAAATATTAGTAGCATTTATCAATAAAGAAATAAATGATTATGATAATGACGTAGATATATTGGGATATTGGTAATATCATTGAAAGTAACGATAATGATAGTAATAACTTAGGCTCATAGTAGATGGTACATTATCTTCACAAGGAAGAGATGCAACCCTGATAAAGAGAGGAGAGATGATGATAAAATAATAACAAAAACTAACAGGGATGGTAATAATGACAATAAGAAAACTAAAATACCTAAAGCGACCATCATGAGAACGTCAGCAATGCAATTTGTTTGATCAAATATAACAAAAAGTCTTGATCAGCTTAAGCAATGAGAGTTATGTAAGGACAATGGCTTAAAGAGTATTATTTGATGATATGCAAAAATTGTACCATATTAGAGTGCAGTTTGGTTTACAGTTAGTTTTATATACGCATAGTATAGTTTAATAAATAGTTTGATTTAGATGTATTTGCAATTTTAAGGCGCTGTCACACTAGCCCTTTTTCCGTCAATTTTTTTGACAATTTTCTGAAATGTTGTCCATTTTTGAGCGAATTGTCAGTTTTCCAGTCAGACGATAATGACCGTTTCCGTCTGAAAACCTTTCCGTCAACTTTTTCAGCCAAGCATAGTCAAATCAAGAGCTATATTCGAGAATGCATTTATGTTAAGTAAAATTGTCAAAAAATTGACGGAAAAAGTACTAGTGTGACAGCACCTTTACGCATATAGAGTAAGGCATCTATCGCCCGCCATTTCAATTATGAAAATAATTAACATATGTATCTAATTGTCTTTTCTCCAAATTTCGGTTAGATACTAATTTTATCTTATAAGGGATTTGACGAAAGATGGCTATTCAAGTATATCTATCTCTCTGTCTATTTCATCTATCTATCTATTCTGTTACGTGTTATCTTCCTCTTCTACACTTCCAGCGCATAACATAAAAACTAAAATAAACTAAAAATATACAACTATAAAAAATATATATATAAACTAAAAATTAAAAAAAAACAATAAAAAAAATAAAAAATAAAATAAATATAGAAAAATATATAAACTAAAAAAAACAAAAAAACTCACAACCAATTTCGTTAGCGTAATCAGGCAAAATAGCGTCTTCCTTTGTGCAAAAAGTAATTTGCTCTGCAAGTCGTAAAGTGGGTAGCGTTTTTGCCGCGGCCGAGTGCACTGAATTTCACGGGGCTGTGATTTCATATTCCATAGAATTAAAAGATATGAGTTGAGTTAATTATCATGTTAATTGCGGGCAGCGTTATTGGGTCGTCTGCGCGAGTTTTGGTGAGTTTATTCTGTTTTATTGTATGTGTGCATTCGCCTGCGCGCACACATGTACACTTACACACGTACACACACACACAAACACATACACAAACACACACACACTCACTCACTCACTCACTC
>NC_091551.1:5812272-5814772 GCF_042767895.1 Penaeus vannamei
AATTATTTTCATAATAGAAATGGCGGCGATAGATGCCTTACTCTATATGTGTAAAGCTGCTGTCACACTAGCACTTTTTCCGTCAATTTTTTGACAATTTTATTTAACATAAATACAAACATTCTCGAATATAGCTCTTGATCTGACTTTGCTTGGCTGATAAAAAGTTGACGGAAAGGTTTTCAGACGGAAACGATCATTATCGTCTGACTGGAAAACTGACATTTCGCTCAAAAATGGACAAAATTTCAGAAAATTTTTAAAAAATTGACGGAAAAAGGACTAGCGTGACAGTGCCTTAAAATTGCAAATACATCTAAATCAAACTATTTATTAAACTGTACTATACGTATATAAAATAACTGTAAACCAGACTGCACTTTAATATATGGTACAATTTTTGCATATCATCAAATAATACTCTTTAAGCCATTGTCCTTACATAACTCTCATTGCTTAAGCTGATCAAGACTTTTTGTTATATTTGATCAAATAAATTGCATGGATGATGTTCTCATGATGATCGCTTTCGGTATTTTTGTTTTCTTATTGTCATTATTACCATCTCTGTTAGTTTTTGTTATTATTTTATCATCATCTCTCCTCTCTTTATCAGGGTTGCCATCTCTTCCTTGTGAAGATAATGTACCATCTACTATGAGCCTAATTTATTACTATCATTATCATTACTTACTTACTTAATTAATTGATTAATTAATATTACCAATATCCCAATATATCTACGTCATTATCATATTCATTTATTTATTTATTGATAAATACTAATAATATTTGCCCATATTTCCATGTACTTTTGATATAGTATATGTGGCAATATTTTCTTTCTTTCTAAAGAAAGAAAGAAAAAATTAAATGATATGAAAAATTAAATGACTAGATAGACTGACAGACAGATAAATAAATATGCATATACAGTCATATAGATAGATAGATAAATATATAGAGAGATAAAATGATAGACAGATAGATAGATAGATAGATAGATAGATAGATAGATAGACAGACAGACAGATAGATAGGTGGATAGATAGATTATGAAATAGATAAACAAACAGAGAAATAATTGGATTTATAGATTAATAGAGATAGATAGTTGGATAGATAGATTTTTAGAGAGAAGTAAATAGATAATTTGATGGACAGATAGACTGACAAAATGACTGATATATACATAGAAAGATAGATAGGCATATAACTAAATAGATTGAACAAAAGATAGAGTAATAGATAGATAGTTGAGAAGAAAGATAGACAAATAGATAGATAGATAAGAAAAATGTATCTAAATTCTTAGAGTAAAAAAAAAGAAGTAATATATATATATATAATAATAATAATAATAATAATAATAATAATAATAAAAATAAGTAAAAAATCACCGGGTAGATAAAATAGATAAATAGATAGACGTGCGCAGAGTAATTATCATAACCGGTAACCCCCTCCCGTTAGTTAATCCTCATTATCCTTCTGCTCCGGAGAATTCATCATTATTATCCACTGATTACCCGGGTCCTTAACGTGATATCCCAATTACCCTTCGTCAATACTCTTCCTGTTCTACGCTCATTTGCATAATCGTTACCTGTTTTTTTTTTTTTTTTTTTTTTTAAGAATTTGAATACGTTTTTTCTTCTTCTTTTTCAAGATTATCTTTGCTATTTTCGTGTTTTTTATCATTGTTATTGTTTTCATTATCATTATTATTATTATTATTATTATCATTATCATTATTATTGTCATTACTATCATTATGATTATGATTAATATCAGTCATTATAATCATTATCATTATTATCATCATCATCACTATTATTATCCAGGACTGATGTCACAGGGGGATCGTCCACTGTGAGTTCTTGCTACAGGACCAGACAATCAACTAACATGTCTACAAAGAGATACTACAGCGTTTGCTTCGTTCAGTGCGTGAGGAGAGGCGAGAGTTGTGGCAGGACAACTCGTGGCTGCTTCACCATGACATCTACTCACAATACCCTGAGCACCTGATAGTTCCTGGCCGAGAAGAGCGTCGCCGTGCTGGAGCAATCTCCTCTACTCCCCCGACCTGGCTCCGTGTGATTTTTTCCTCTTCCCCAAGGTCAAGGGGGTCATCAAGAGGATCTGTTTTGAAGATGTGGACATCAAAAAGGCCGTGACGACAGAATTATGAAGGATCCCAGAAGAATCCTTCCAGAAGTGCATGCAATCGTGGCAGAGAAGGAAGAAAAAGTGCATTAGACTCCGGGGGATTACTTTGAAGAGGAAAACTCTGAGTGTGAAGTTTGTGTTTGAAATAAATCTTTTGTGACTTAAGTCCTGGAACTTTTCTGACACACCTCATATATATACACACAGTATATATATATATATATATATATATATATATATATATATATATATATATATATAAACAGCTACGGAAAATTAAGATTGTGTCACTCAGATTTCATAATCGGGAAATAACAAAACAGATCAT
>NC_091551.1:5829772-5834772 GCF_042767895.1 Penaeus vannamei
GAGAGAGAGTATGGAGGGAGGAGCAGAGAGAGGGAGAGGGAGAGGGAGAGGGAACAACAATAATAACTTTGATTATAAAGATAATATTATTGATAACGATAATACTAATAATGACAATATTAACGATAATAATGATAATAATGATCATAATGATAATGATAATCATGAAGATAATAATAATCATAATATTCATAATATCAATAATAATGATGATAATAATAATGATAATGCTAATAATGCTAATGGCAATGATGTTCATAACAATAATAATGATAATAATTACGATAATAATGATAATGATAATGATAACATTGATGATAATATTAATGATAACAATAATGATAATGATGATGATAACAATATTAACAAATTAAATAATGATATCTTAATAATTATATGATAATGATGATGGTAATAATGACGATAATGATGAAATAATAAAAAATGATGATAATGATAATGATGAAGATGATAATAATGATAAAAATTTTAATAATGATAATGTTGACAATGGTAGTGTGTTAATAATAACAATGATAGTGATAATAATAGCAATAATAATAATGACGATAATAACGATACTACTACTACTAATGATCATATTGATAATGATAATAATGATGATAATAATAATCATAGTATTACTAATATCAATAATGATAATAATGATAATAATAATAATAATAATAATAATAATAATAATAATAATAATAATAATAATAGTAATGATAGTAATAATAATAATAATAATAATAATAATAATAATAATAATAATAATAATAATGATAATAATAATGATAATGATAAAAATAATAATGATAACAATAATAATGAAAGAGGTAATGATATTAATAACAATAATGATGATGATAATTACGATAATAATACTAATAATGATAGTGATAACATTGATAATATTAATAATAACGATGATGATCGTGATGATGATAATGATAATAGTTACGATTGTAATAACAATAATAATGATAATAAGGATAATATAAATAATGATTATGATAATGATTATAGTGTTAATGATGATGATAATTGTGATAATAATAATTATAGTGATAATAAAGATGATGATAATAATAAAAAATAACAGTAATAGTAATGCTGAGAGACAGACAGAGACAGAGAGAGAGAGAGAGAGAGAGAGAGAGAGAGAGAGAGAGAGAAATATGGTGGGGTGGGAGGTAGGGGGGTGCTATTACAGTATTTTCTTGGGAAAAAAAATAATTAAATTGTCTTTATTTGGTTTTCTTTATCAGTAATATCAGCATTTTTTTTCGTAATTTCGGTAATTTTCTCGACCCTAATTTTAATAATGCATAATGTGTGGGTAAGTTAAATTTAGTTGAAATATAGAAATCCTAAACAATATTTTCTATAGCCGAGTCGGAGTACATTAAAGACTTCAGTCAGTCTGAATATATAGCTCCTAGTACTTCTAAATACATTTATTATTCCACAATAATTGTGAAGTTTTCAGTTCAATATAGCATGGGAAGGGAGGAGCGAAGAGCAGAGAGAGAGAGAGAGAGGGAACAACAACCAAAATAACAACATTAATGATAATGATAATAATATTGATAATGATAGTACTAATAATGACAATATGATAATAATATTAATGATCATAATGATAATGATAATCATGAAGATAGTGATAATAATAATAATATCAATAATAATAATAATAATAATAATAATAACAATAATAATAATGGCAATGATATTAATAACAATAATAATGATAATAATTACGATAATAATAATGATAATGATAACATTGATGATAATAATGATAACAATGATAATGATGATGGGAATGATAATAATTACGATTGTAATAACAATGATAATGATAATAAGGATGATAATATAAATAATGATTATGACAATGATTATAGTGATGAGGATGAAGATAATTGTGATAATAATAATAGTTATAGTGATAATAAGGATGGTAAAAAAGGATAAAAAATAGCAATAATAGTAATGCTTATAAAAATGATAACAACGATGATATTAATGATAATGATAGCAATAATCATGATAATGATAATGATAGCAATAATCATGATATTAAAGATAATGATGGCAATAATAATGATGATAATGATAATAATAATGGTAATAATAATAATAAGGATAGTAGTAGTAGTAGTAATGGTAATAATAATAATGATGATGAGAATGATAATGATAAAAAATATATGATATTGATAATATTACTTCTAATGATGATAATGATAGTAATGATGATGATAATGATAATATATATATTTTTTTCTCTCACTTTCTAATTTCCTTTTCTTCCTCACCCCTTTTTACGCTCTAGAATATTTTTTTTTCTCTCTCTCTTTCCTCTTTAAATCAAAATCTAATTGTTTTAATCCGCGTGAATATGGACCTCGTGGAATTAAACTCAAAATTCCGTAGACGGTTTACACTCACCCTCCCTTTCCTATTTTGCAAAACAGCTGTGTTCTTTTATATACATGTTTTTTTTCTTTCTTTTTCGTAACAGCACGCACGCTTCGTTGGATCAGTTTTGATTTTATAATTCTCTCTTTCTTTTATTTCTGCTCTATCTCTCTTTTTTTTTTTTTTTTTTTTTTTTTTTTTTTTACACTGATGAAAAAGTATGATGTTCGTAGGAAAAAAGAAACAGCAAAAGTTAGGTTGACGGAAACATATTCATACTTTAACACACGCAGACACGCACACACGCACACGCACACACACACACACACACACACACACACACACACACACACACACACACACACACATACACACACACACACTTCAACACATGTTATCATTATTCCATATCGGATATATATTATTAATGATACACTTTATTTACAATATATATTTTATTATTTCTCAAATATAACTCGTTTTCGATACTCTCAATATTGACACTTGATTTGTTTACACGTGGGAGTGCTCGGCCGTTGGGGGAGTAAACAAGGAAGGTGTTTGAAAAGTCAGAGTGAATGGACACAAAAAAAAAAAAAAAAAAAAAAAAAAAAAAAAAAAAAAAAAAAAATTGCATTCAGTTTTTGATGTGATATACAATATACTGGAAAAATTAATGTTATCTCAGGGGATTATTAAGTAATAAATCAATGCTATCTCACGGGGTTATTAATGAATCGAAGCTTCATTTTCGAAACTGAATCGATCGTAATAACTGGATCGAATAGTGTAGTAACTTTCATTGTTCATTTTCTTCCTTTCTTTTCATTTCTTTTCCATGCTCTCTTATTTGAACGAGCAAAACCTTTTGTATATTCTGCCGTGACGGTGGACAATCTACACGAGAGACCTCTGTTGACCATCTCACTTTTCAAAAGCTGGTCTGATTCTCCGCTCCTCAATCTGTTTAAATGTCTGTCAGTCTCTTTTTTTCCGTTGTATTCGGTCCCCTTCCCTGTCTCTCTCATTTTCTTTGTTGGCTTTTTCTCTTTTCCCTCTGTCTTTCTCTCTTGTTTTTCTTCCTTTTATTCTCTAAGTTCTCTTCTCTTTCAACTCTCTTTTTTTCTCTTCTTAGATAATTTTCTCATTGTCTTCCGCATTCTCTCCCACCTCCCTCTTTCGTTTTCTCCTCCTCTTCTGTCTCTCTCTCTCTGTCTCTCACCTCCTACCTCCTCCCCATTCCCTTCCCTCCATTTCCTCCTTCTCTTTTCCACCTTCTCCTTCTCTCTTAAATTTTCTCTCATTTCCCATTCTTACTTTTTCTTTCCCTTGTTTCCTTTATTCGCTCCCCTTTCTCCCTTCTTTATTCCCTCCTTTTTCTCCTTCTCTCCTTCCCTTCCTTCTACCTCTTTTCCGTTCCCTTTTCACCCCTTCTTTACGCCCCATCCCTCTCCTCCTTCCTTCCTCTCTCACCTCTCTCCTCCCCCCTCCTCCTCTCTCCTCCCTCCTCACCCTCTCTTCTCCTTCCTCCCCCTCTCTCCTCCCCCCTCCCCCTCTCTCCTCCCCCTCCCCCTCTCTCCTCCCCCCTCCCCCTCTCTCCTCCCTCCTCTTCTACACCCTGTTCTCCATTGCCACATGACAACGCGTTGCCAGGGGGTGACACAGAGGGCCACGGTGCCACGAAACCGCTCGACCCAGTTACCCAATCAACGGCACAAAACGGGCACAAAACAGAAAGGGGAGGAATGCCGTTTTGCGACGAAAATTGGGGAAACTGTCTGCCGAATGTTTCTTTGTCTCCCTCACTCTGCTGTTAATGCTGTTATGTATTACATTCATTTTTGCAGTTGCTGTTATTCATGTTATTAACATAGTTGTAATTATGTATGTATATATATATATATATATATATATATATATATATATATATATATACATATATATATATATATATATATATGTATATGTATATATATATATATATATATATATATATATATATATATATATATATATATATATATACATACATACATACATATATATATATATATATATATATATATATATATATATATATATATATATATATATATATATATATATATTTCTATATATCTATATCAGTATATCTATACCATATCTATGTTTATGTATAATCATAATCATACATATATTTTTCCAGGTTTCGTTCCTGAGATAATCTCTGAGATACGGTAAGGCACCGAAATGAAAAAAAAGGACAATTGTTACTATTTCCATCTTGAGAGATGATATAATCGCTGACATATTGATGTTTTATCCTCTAAATGATTGAAAAGTCAATAACAAAATCAAAAGAAAAATATGTGCAACCCACCTATATATATATATATATATATATATATATATATATATATATATATATATATATATATATATATATACATATATATATATATATATATATATATATATATATATATATATATATATATATATATATATATATATATATATATTGAGTTTTGACATTCTTCTATGGGCAGACAAATCGAGATATGTTATTGATTTTTATATTCTCTCTTTCC
>NC_091551.1:5847272-5849772 GCF_042767895.1 Penaeus vannamei
GGTGCAACCACCACTTTATCAGGTCCAAAAAGAGAGCATCAAGAAAGGGAAGAGGGGGAGAGGGAGGGAAGGGAGGGAGAGAGAGAGAGAGAGAGAGAGAGAGAGAGAGAGAGAGAGAGAGAGAGAGAGAGAGAGAGAGAGAGAGAGAGAGAGAGAGAGAGAGAGAGAGAGAGAGAGAGAGAGAGAGAAAAGAGAAGAGAAGAGAACGAGAGAGAGAGAGAGAGAGAGAGAGAGAGAGAGAGAGAGAGAGAGAGAATGAAAGAGAGAGAGAATGAAAGAGAGAGAGAGAGAGAGAGAGAGAGAGATAATGAAAGAGAGAGAGAGGAACCAGGCCGTAAACTCTAGTATATGCATTGTTGCCCAAAATCTTTCCCGGAGAACGAGGCTGATAAAAAAAAAAAGAAAAAAAAGAAAAAAAAAAAGAAAGAGAGAGAAGAAGAGGGAGAAGAAGAAAAAAAGATGAAAAAAACGTGATAAGATTAACCAACACACACGCGGGTCGAAGCTTGTCCGTATCGTAAACACAAAATGCAATTCATACGGAATGTTGCTGGGTATAAAATATTTTCCCCTCTCTCTCTTCCCCTCTTCTTTTTCCCCTCTCGGTCAGGTGGGGCGTAAATGGGGTCGATAGGGTCGAAAATACGAGATGAGTGATAGGTAATAGGGTGCGAGGACTCATAAGGAAATGGTATAAGGGGAGGGTACATTTTCTACAAAGATGTGGTGAGTGTTATAGCAAAGGGTGATTTTATACAGTGAGGGGAGGTAAGGGGTAGATGATAAGGTAATGGGTGATGGGTTAGAGTTAATAGGGTAGTAGGTTGTCGTAGGTAGATTATACAAGGGGGTTGATGTGGAATGGGAATCAGAGAGTTAGTGATTGAGAGAGAATGTAAGGTGACAGAAGGGAATGATGACACACACATATACACAGCACATCACACGAATTAAGACACGTACGAACATACACGCACAAACAAACATATACGCACACACATAAATACATATGTCACATCACACCCACTCACCCACACACACACACACAAATACATATGTCACACATACACACACACACACACACACACACACACACACACACACACACAACGGCCCCCCCACACACACACAACCCTCCCCCCCCACACACACACACCCACACACACAACCCCCCCACACACACACAACCCCCCCCCCCCCACACACACACACACCCTCATCTCACAGGTCATAAAGTCACGACAAAGACGGGCCAGAGGAAACATGACTCACCTCTCCCACACACACACAAATACATATGTCACACACACACACACACACACAACCCCCCCCACACACACACAACCCCCCCCACACACAACACCCCCCTCCACACACACACAACCCCCCCCCCCCCCCCCCCCCCCCACACACACACACACCCTCATCTCACAGGTCATAAAGTTACGACAAAGACGGCCCAGAGGAAACATGACTCACCTCTCCCACACCACAGCTCGTCAAGCAAGCACAGCGCGAGGAAAGGCAAGCACTCCGGCAAGCCCTTCAAGCACAGGCAAGTTTGGCATCGAAGCAGGCACTCGAGGCACTGTCTCAAGCACGGGGAGAAGATCAGAAGGAATGATGAAAAGAGGGAGGGGGAAGGGGGGAGGGGGAGGGGAGAGGGGATGGGGAAGAAGGGAAGGGGATGGGGAGGGGTGGAGGGGTAGGAGGGAGTGGTGGAGGGGATGGGGATGGGATGAGGGGGATGGGGGTGAGGGGAGGGGATGAGGGGGATGGGGGATGGGGTGAGGGGATGGGGGGAGGGGTGGAGGGATGGGGAGAGGGGAGGGGGAGAGGGGAGGTAAGGGGAGGGGGAGGGGTGCTTGGGAATCGGAAAGAAAGCAAAAAATGATAAAAGGAAGGAAAGTGAGAAGTCGGGAGAGAGAAAAAATGAAGATGGATGAAGGGAAAATGATGATTAAAAAAAATAGTTTGGAATATGATTTTGATGATGATGGGAAAGAGTAAGAGAGGAAGAATAAGAAAGAAAAAGAGAAAGAGAGATGGAAAAAGACGAATAAATGAAAGTAGAAAAAGTGGGAAAGATGCAAGGAAGTGTTCATAGGATATAAGGAAGGAGAAGAAGAAAGAGAATAAAGTAGAGGAGAAGGAAATAATAAAAAAGGAAAAATAGTTAATAGAAAGCAAAGATAAAGATGATAAAGAAGAAAATGAGAATAACAGCTAAGAAAAGAAAGGATTAAAAGAAGAAAAACAATAAGAAAAAAAGAAGAAAAAAATATATGGACGGCGAAAAAAATAACAGAAAAATAATAAAGAAGCTGAAAAATATAAGGAAAATTTCGAAGCAAAAATGAGGAAAAAAACGGTAATAAAAATATAAAATGAAACTGACAGGAAAAAGAAGGAAAGGATAAGAAAAGAAAAGAAAAAAGTCCATGAAAATAGACGTACAATTGGTACAGAAAAAGAAATTGTCTAGAATTAAGAAGAATTT
>NC_091551.1:5854772-5856852 GCF_042767895.1 Penaeus vannamei
ATTCACGAGATTCGCCAACGATCTCTACCTCCCCTTTCTCTCTCTATCTTTTATAGTCAGAGGAAAAACTGGATCTGAGTTTCCTCTGAATACCTCCTCTTTTCATTTCTTTCTTTTTTTATTTCTTGTATTTATTTATTTATTTTTATTCAATTCCTTCTGTTCTCACTCTATCCCTTCCTCTATCTCACTTTCCCTCCTGCTTGTCTATTCACTTATTCTACCGAAACCTTAGCTTTCTCCGGAAACCCTCTCATTGCCTCTCAATTCTTATCTTTCTCATCTCTTTTCATCCCAGTCTATTCTTCCTTTTAACCATCCTCCCCTCCCTCTTATCTTTACCCCTCTCCCTCTCCCTCTCCCACACCTCCCTTTAAGAAACCCTGCACCATCCTTGGGTATCCCACACTTCCTCTCTCGTCCATCCCCTCCCCCTCTTATCCTACCTCTCTCTATCCTCTCCCTCTCTCCCTCTCCCTCTTCCGCACTCTTTTAAGAAACCTGCACCATACTCTGAGTTTCCTGCCACTCTCTGTCCATCGCCCCCTGCCCCTCCCCTTATCCTACCCCTCTTCCTCTCTCCTCTCTCCCTCTCCCCGCACTCTTTTAGGAAACCTGCACCATCCTCGAGTTTCCCACACTCTCTCGTCCATCGCCCCCCCCCCCTCTTCCTGCCCCTCACCTTTATCCTACCCCTCCCTCTCCTCGCACTCTTTAAGAAACCTGTCCCATCCTTGGGGATCACACATTCTCTCGTCCATCCCCTCCCCCTCCCCTTGTCCTACCCCTCTCCCTCTCCCTCTCCCGCACTCTTTTAGGAGACCTGCACCATCCTGGAGTTTCCCACACTCTCTCGTCCATCCCCTACCATTCCCCTTATCCTACCCCTCTCCCTCTCCTTCTCCCGCACTCTTTTAGGAAACCTGCACCACCCTCGGGTTTCCCACACTCTCTCGTCCATCGCCCTTTTACTGTCCCTCCCCTTATCCTACCCCTCTTCCTCTCCCTCTCCCGCACTCTTTTAGGAAACCTGCACCATCCTGGAGTTTCCCACACTCTCTCGTCCATCCCCTACCATTCCCCTTATCCTACCCCTCTCCCTCTCCTTCTCCCGCACTCTTTTAGGAAACCTGCACCACCCTCGGGTTTCCCACACTCTCTCGTCCATCGCCCTTTTACTGTCCCTCCCCTTATCCTACCCCTCTTCCTCTCCCTCTCCCGCACCCTTTTAGGAAACCTGCACCATCCTGGAGTTTCCCACACTCCCTCGTCTCCAGCAGAGGGGCGGAAGACACTACGTTGATAGAAGGGTCGAGATAGTGCTGTTTGGACGCGGCGACAGGGCGGAGTGTCCGAGAATATGCGGGGATCTAAGGGGTACTTTTAGAAGCCTCAAAGAGCAGCATTAGAATACACGAGGGGGGGGGGGGGCATTAGGAGACCCGGAGAGCACCATTAGAAGACCAAGAACCATTAGAGGAACAAAGAACCACCAATAGAGGACGATTAGACCAAGGAACCATTAGAGGAACAGAGAACTACCAATAGAGGACGATAAGCAGACCGAGGGACCATTAGAGGACCATTAGAATACCGGGAGAGCACCATTACAAAGCCAAGAAACCACCATTAGAGGACTATTAGAGGACCCCAAAAGGAGGACCCGAGGACGACCCCGTGAAAGGTCAAAGTGGCACCATTTCGAGTAGGAGGTCAGAAGGGTATCGTTGAAAGGAACACGACTGGGAGAGCCATCCAGGATTGGCTCTCTTTTGCCAATTCTTCGGTTCTTTCACTTCATTCCTTATCCTCCTCTCTTGGCCTTTGCCTCCTACGCCATTTTGACTTTTTTGATACGCTCGGAAGAAGAAGAAAAAAGTAGACGCATCAACCTCTCTCTACTTCTCCTTTTCGTCTCTTTGCATTCCGTATCTTTCATGTGTTTTCCCTTTTCGTTCTCCTTTCCTTCTACCCTTCTCCTTTTTCCCTTTCACGCTCATGCATCCTTTTACACTCACAAAATGGAAAACATGCATCATCTTTCATATCCTTTCCCCTATTTTTACCTCGACATAATCCT
>NC_091551.1:5867352-5869852 GCF_042767895.1 Penaeus vannamei
ATAATGCTATCATTTCGCTATATAGCTCACGTTCTTGGCTACGTTCAGGTCTTGTTCAGCTGAACGAAGAAGGTAGTCGAGATGGGGTTCGGAGGCCGTGTTCTAGCGTGTGTTTTGGCCCTGGCTTCGGCTGGTGAGTAATGGGAGGAGGTTATCTTTTATGTTTGTTATTTACTTATTTCATACGAATGTGTTTTTCTCACTTGCGGCTATTATATAGATTTGAAAGTACTTCGTCCACTCATGTAGGGTGATGTGGTTTATCATTTCGTTTTCATGTGAAAAGTGAAATATTTCATGTTGATAAATGTTTTTGTTTACGTTTTGTAAGGTTCGATTCCGTTGCCCGTGTCAGGAGATGCGTATGTGGATAATAAATTTTAGGATGGCGAATCACTTACGTTATAAAGAGAGAACAATAAGGTCATGTGTATGCCTTGATAGATGAGAGGATCTCTCTCTCTCTCTCTCTCTCTCTCTCTCTCTCTCTCTCTCTCTCTCTCTCTCTCTCTCTCTCTCTCTCTCTCTCTCTCTCTCTCTCTCTCACCCCTCTCTCTCTCTCTCACCCCTCCCTCTCTCCCTCCCTCTCTCCCTCCCTCTCTCCCTCTCTCTCTCCCTCTCTCTCTGCCCTTCTCTCACTCTCTCTTTCTTGACCTCTCTCTCTCTCTCTCTCTCTCTCTCTCTCTCTCTCTCTCTCTCTCTCTCTCTCTCTCTCTCTCTCTCTCTCTCTCTCTCTCTCTTCCTCCCTTCCTCCCTCCCCCTCCTCTCTCTCTCTCTCTCTCTCTCTCTCTCTCTCTCTCTCTCTCTCTCTCTCTCTCTCTCTCTCTCTCTCTCTCTCTCTATCTCTCTCTCACCCTCTCACCCTCTCACCCTCTCACCCTCTCACCCTCTCACCCTCATACCCTCATACCCTCCTACCCTCATACCCTCCTACCCTCTCTCTCTCTCTCTCTCTCTCTCTCTCTCTCTCTCTCTCATTTTTCTCTGTTTATCTCTGTCTGTGTGTATATAGTAATTTTATACATATACACAATTATATGTGTGTATATATGTGTGTGTTTACACACACACACACACACACACTCACATACACAGATACACACGAACACAAGTATATATATATATATATATATATATATATATATATATATATATATATATATATATATGCGTTTGTGTCTGCGATGTTTTCTTCTTTTTCGTTCTCCTTTTACTTTTTTTTTTCGGCTGAGCAAATGCACACACGGCATATTAATCTTTCTATGTTTTACTTCATATACATACATATATATATATATATATATATATATATATATATATATATATATATATATATATATATATATGTATGTATATATATATATATATATATATATAGATATATATATATATATATATATATATATATATATATATATATATATATATATATATATATATATATATATATATATATGTCATCTTGACAATCAACTGATATCCTGACAGAGGGATAATCCCGCAATGTCACGTGACACGAATAATCAATGACGTATTTTTATTTCTCATTTTCTCCTCGGATCTGAAATATAAGATTGAGTTCGAAATAATCAAAGTAAATTGTTTATGTACTATGGATTTTGCAATTGTACGTGAAAAATAAATAAAGAAAAAAGAAACAAGAACGAAAAAAAGAAAAGAAAAAGAAAGAAAAACTGAAAAAAAAAGAGAAATAAAGTATATATAAATAGTACATGGTTTTATGGATTGCTTTGCTAGCTTTGTTGAGTTTTAAGAAAACAAATATGTACAAGAATTTCATTATTATTATTATCATTATTATTATGATATAAAGTACCTACAATATTATTACCATTTTCGTTTTTTTTGTTTTGGTAGTGTTGGTTAGTTTATTTGTCGGGTTGTTGGTTAGCAGGAAAACCCAAAAAGTTATGAGTATATTTTTTTTATGAAATCTTTACCAGAGGTTTGTCTCAGCCCAACTTAGATGCCATTAAATCTTGTTGCGGATCTAGGAGGGTTCGCAGGATAACTGGAAAATTATATGCAACTGACCATAAACAGTACTGTTATCATCATTAATGTTTTATCATTATCATTATCATCATGATTATATTTACTGTTGTTGTTTATGTTATTATCGTGACAATAGTATTACTATTATCAACCTCCGCCTTTTTTGGGCAGCACTGGTTAGTGTGTTTGTTGTTGTTGTTGTTTTTTGGCTAACAGGATAACTCAAAAAGTTATGAACGGATTTGTTTGTTGTTGTTGGCTAACAGGATAACTCAAAAAGTTATGAACGGATTTTAATGAAGGTTTTAGGAGAGATGTATCTAAGCCCAAAACAGATGCCATTTTGGTTGCAATCTGGATCATGATCCGGATCCAAGAATTTTCTGAATGGTTGTATCAGTTACCCCTGTTCACTTGGCGGAGGTATGCGGTCGCTGAGCACTTCTAGTCATTATTACTATTATTATCATAATTATCATTATTT
>NC_091551.1:5874852-5879852 GCF_042767895.1 Penaeus vannamei
AACATTAATATTATTATCATCATCAAGAATATGTTTGTTTTTATTACAATCATTTCCGTTTTCTTTTTCTTTCTTTTTCTAGTCTCATTGTTATTAACACTAGCATTATCATTGTTATTATTGTTGCTGTTGTTGCTGCTGTCATTGATTTTATTGTAATCATTATCGTTATCGTTGTAATTGTAGTATTAGTAGTATTGTTTTCATTATTATTCTTGTTGTTGATATATTGTTGACGTTGTTATCATTACTATTGCTTTTGTTACCGTTGCTACTTTCATATTATTGTTATCAATATTATCATTATAATAATTACTGTTATCATTATCATTATTATTGTCATTATTAATGTTATTATTATCATCATTGTTGTTGTTATTATTATCATCATTGTTGTTGTTCTTATTATCCTTATTATCATTATCATCATCATCATTATTATTATTACTGATGTTTTTAGTATCATTTATATCATCATTATTATTATTATAATCATTATTATTGTTGTTATTATTATTATTATCATTATTATCATTATTGATGTTATTATCGTCATTTTCATTATCATTGTTGCTTTTATTGCCATTGCTGCTTATGTTACTATCGTGATACTATTTTTACTATTACTATCAATGTTATTAGTAATATCATTACTGATATCATTTCTATTATAATTGCTATTATAATTATCATTATTATGGTTATCATTATTATTATTGTTACCGTTATTCCTATCATATCATCATCATCGTCATCACCATCACCAATACCATCACTATCATCACTGTCATCACCATTACCTATCACCATCACCACCACCACCATCATCATCACCACTATCACTATCATCATCATCGTCACCATCACCATCACCACCACCACCATCACCATCACCACTATCATTATCATCATCGTCACTATCACCATCACCACCACCATCACCACCAGCACCATCTAATTACCATCGTTACCATTGCCATTATTATTACTACACTAACACCCCCCAACCCCCCACCCCCACCCCCCACCCCCCACCCCGCAGGACTCGCGATGGAATGTCCCGCAGGATTCTTCGAAGCAGCTGGCGGGTGTTTCGTGGTCCACACCCAGCCTAGCACCGGCCAGACCGACCTGGACTGGGCAGGAGCAAGGACTCTCTGCCAAGGACTCTCGGACTCGGTCTGGACTGTCGACTTGGCCGTGTTCGATTCCTCGGAGCAGTTGGCAGCGGTTTCGGAGGCGTGGATCACGATCGGTACGTGTTTCGGAGCTTCGTGCGTCGATAGGGTGGTGTTCGATTTCGTTATTTTTGGCTACGTTATTTTTTTATTTATTCGTTTATTTGATTTCGTTGTGTATATTTTATTGTGTTTTCATTTAAATTTGTAATGAAATTATCTGTAATTTTCATCACGAAAATAATTCTGGATTTAACCCTTCAGTCCATGTTTGTCTTCATATTTCTTTATTTCCCTCCGCCCCTTCCTCTCCATGTATTCTCTATTCCACCATGCTTTCCCTTCCTTACTGCCTCGCCCGTTAACTCTCTCTCTCTGTCATCCTCTCCTTCCCTTCTTCCCTCTCCCTTTCACCCATTCACCCTTCCTTCCTCCTCCCTACTTCCCTCCCTCCCTCCCTTCCTCCCTCTCCCTGCCTCACCCATTCACACTTCCTTCCTCCTCCCTACTTCCCTCCCTCCCTCCCTCTCCCTGCCTCACCCATTCACCCTTCCTTCCTCCTCCCTACTTCCCACTCTCCCTCCCTCCCTCCTTCTCCCTGCCTCACCCACTCCTTCCCTCACCCATTCACCCTTCCTTCCTCCTCCCTCCCTCCCTCCCTCCCTCCCTTTCCCTGCCTCCCTCGCCCTTTCACTCCACCCCCTCCCATCCCTCCCGCAGGCGCCACCTACCCCTACGCCTACCCGTACATGTGGATCGGCGTGGAGCGACAGGGCGAGGCGTGGACTTGGCTCGATGGAAGACCCCTGTCCCGCTTCTCCAACATGTGGCGCGTCGACTATCCTGACGAAGCCTACGACACGGGCGTCTACCTCGAGGATTACGGACTGTCCAACGGCGCCAACGTCTTCGGGAGGCTGTACGTCGGGAATTCGGGACACAAGTGGCTGCGTCGCTACATGTGCCGGGCGAAGTAGGAGGTCGGGGTTGTGGAATGGGGGGGTGGATCTGCGTCTCGTGGAAGCGCCGTGTTAAGATCTAAGAATATAAGTTATGAAGTTGTTTGTTTGTTTATTTTCTTCTTGGCCTTTGGTGCTTTCTCTAGGATTTCCTTTCCAGTAGAATAATTATCAATATTGTTGATATTGCTGATTATCTTTGCCATCAGTAAAATATTCTTACACCTCCCGAGATTACACTGCACTACCCCTCCCTCCATCACGCCCACAGAAAGGTAGGTTCTTTTCCACGTCACAGAATAATAGATCTTGTAAACAAAATTGTATGGGTTACAACATACATACAAAAAAAATCGAATATTTGCTTTGAGTACTTACTTTTCGTGTTGCAAGATAAAACGATATGTTATCAAGAGCCGTGTAAATTGTATTGTTATGATTATGTCCTTATCGTGAGATTCTTTACAGATGTCACGGTTTGAAACACGGCTTGATTACTCAATACACACACAGACACAAACGGACGCGCACACCCCCATATATATTTATGTATGCACACACATACATACACACACACATATATATGTATGCACACACATACATACACACACACATATATATGTATGCACACACATACATACACACACATATATATGTATGCACACACATACATACACACACATATATATGTATGCACACACATACATACACACACATATATGGATATGCATGTTTATGTATGCAAACATATGTATATGTATATATATTTATGTATGCACACATATATATGTGCATAGATATGTGTGCGTGTGTATGTCTGTTTGTATATGTACACACACGTATGTATATACTTACAAAGAACAATAGAAATGTATAATACAGAGTTTGAAAATTAGGTAGATAACAAATACAAGGCAACTGACCATTCAACTGCTGAACGGTTAGTTGTTTTAAACCAGCCTTTTTGTCTATAATTCGTCCTTGTTTACACGTACCGGCGTATGTGTTGGAAGTTACTTTTACAGAAATTAGGTTCAAAGTTTTTCGACAATTGTAAAATCCCTAACAACGTTATGATGCTGCATGACATATCTCAGTATCGAGAAGAAATTAGGTCACATTAGGAGACAAAACAGGCACTGGTACACTGACATCATATACTCATAAAACACGAAATCAACAAATTGGTTACACCTGTTCGTAAAAACTGGGGCTTGCTTTGTACTGTACTTTGTGTGTGTGTGTGTGTGTGTGTGTGTGTGTGTGTGTGTGTGTGTGTGTGTGTGTGTGTGTGTGTGTGTGTGTGTGTGTGTGTGTGTATATATATATATATATATATATATATATATATATATATATATATATATATATATGTATGTATGTGTGTGTGTGTGTCTGTGTGTGTGTCTGTGTATATATACATATAATTACATATGTGCATATCTTTTTTTCTACTTTTTATATGAAAACTGCATTTTTGATATGGGGTATATCCGAGAGAATTTGAACTTTAATGAGCAGAGGTCATAGAATTGCAGTAAATGCAGTGCAAGTGCTAAATTTATTTCAATCCAAAAGCCAATTTCAAATAACATACCTATACAATATGCAAGTGCATAGACCCATATGTATACATAAATATACAAACATACATATACTTATAATCTTTATTCATTGCCATTTTCATTATCATTGTTATTGTTACCATGATTAAATTCATCCAATTAGCAGGTCTGAAATAACAATTACTTTAGATTACATTACATATACATGTTTATAGTCATACACGATAGGCTTTGATATAACGTTTGAAATTCAATATATATCTCCTGATTACATCGGCCTACAATAGTCCTTTTGATCAAATAGTACATATAGTTTACCTATGTGGCTTTACAGAGGTAATTCAACTATTTAAGATTCAGTAACCATTATATAATTGCAAATAGATAATAGATTTGATAAAACGAAAACAGCTGATTGCAACATCTAAGAAAATCTACGCTTGTGCAATACCAGATTCTTACGCAATTGTTGATATAGATTGTTTTGATAAACGAATATTTCCCATTTGCGAACGATTCATTGATGTATACTGTCTTGTATATTATTTCATATTTATTTTAACATATAATGCAGTGCAAGAACTATAGTTTTTCCTAACAGATAAAATTATTCGTACATTTCCTATGTCCACACTCGTGGACGTATTACAAAAATCATCGCCATTTTTTCACTTGATAATCGCATTTCACCTGGTCGTCGTCGTAGCCATAAATTACTGATATTTCGCGGGCCCAATCAGCATCTCTAACAGGAAGGAGACGAGCGCTATGAGCAGTCCGGATCCCAGAACCAGCCATGCTCCCTGCGGTATGTAAAGGGACCCTTAGTGTAAACTCCGTGGATTGACGTAGGGAGCATTAGTGTAAATGTTTTTTTTTTTTTTTATTAAAGTTAGGAGCATTAGTGTAAATAGTTTTGTGAAATATGTGTTGTGATTATTTTGTGATTTAATTTCATTGTGGTGTCAGGAATGCTAAATATGCACCGAATATACTTATATAAATATGCACCATTTATGTGTTTCTATTTACAGATACTATCAACACCTTTTTTTATTATTATTATTATCTATAGATATCTCTGAATTTTCATCCAGTCTCAGCCCTTAAATTCTTAAATCCTCCTTCACGCTTAAAAATGTTTGCAAGACGTGGGTTAAAAATTATCATTATTGTTTTTTTTTCTGTCAGGATTTTTGTTATAGTGTTGTCATAATTGTTTTTTTCTGTCAGCATTTTTGTCAGTGTTGTTAATTATGCAACATTGCAACGGAATCTCACGGCATTCCTCACCTGCA
>NC_091551.1:5884852-5889852 GCF_042767895.1 Penaeus vannamei
CTCTCTCTCTCTCAAAGGAAATATAGATATGAATACATCTAAATCTACAGATGAAATTATGGAAAATTACTTGAATTTATCAGTTTAGACACTGGATATTGAAGTTTCGTCCTTGGGGTGATGAATGTGTAAATATACGTTGATTTACTGATGACACAAAGTAGAAATAACAATAATAATCATAATTATGGTAATGAAACTACTCATAATAATAATAACAGTAATAATGATAAGAAGAAGAAGAAGAAAAATCATATTAATAACAATGATAACAATGATAATAATAACGATAATGATAATAATAAAACAAAAAAAGAAGTTTTATAATGCTAACAGATCATTGGAGATCATGTGTAATTCATGCCGATCATATTTCAAATGTAAAAGCAAAAAAAATAATAAATAAATAAATAAAAAATAAAATCTACAGCACAAAAGAGATTTCTATATTTCAAGATTTTAAAAAGTGACATATTTTTTAAATACAAAAATAATGCATTGCGAATGTAAAGAGAATATGCAAATATGAAAATTTAAAAACTAAAAGTAAATATAGCATGCTGCATGCTACGTGAAATATATCAGAATAGAAAAATAAATAATTGCAACTTTTAGTTCGTCGTCCACTTATTTCAATATGACTTCTGTGTGCTATTGATACATAAAGTGTAATATTGGCTACTAATAAATATAAATGAATATACTATATATATAAAAACAAACGGAGACTAATTATTTATGCGATTCTTCCTAAAAAGCCCTTGGAATATATATATATATATATATATATATATATATATATATATATATATATATATATATATATATATATATATATATATATATATATATATATATATATATATATATATATATATATATGTATATATATATATACACATATATACATATACATATACACATACAAATATATTACATTTATGTACATATACATATATGTGCATATACATATATATACATATATACATATATAGAAACGTGTGTGTGGGGGGGGGATGCGTGCGTGCGTACGTGAGTGCGTGCGCATATATAAACATTCCTTTTTCGATAATAATAACGAAAAACAACAATACCAATGCCAACAACAACAACAAAAGCACGAAAAGGTGACCACTCAAAGCCAGAGCCAAGACGCAAGACCACGCCCCCACCTGAAGGGGAGGAAGCACTCCCTCATCACGTGCAGCGTCTCCTCCCCGTATTTGTTGGTGAAATTGGTGGCGATCGTGTACTCCAGGAACTGGCGGTTCTCCATCATGGCGTATCTTGTGGGGGAGAGAGAGAGAGATGGGTAGAGGAAGGGAGAGGGGGAGGGAGATGGAGAGAGAAGGAGAGATGGAGAGAGGAGGGGAGATGGAGAGAGAGTGGGAGAGTAAGGGAGATGGAGAGAGTGGGAGAGAGGGAGAGAGGAGGGGAGATGGAGAGAGAGAGAGAGAGAGGAGAGGGAGGGAGAGAGAGAGGAGGGGAGGGAGAGAGAGAGGAGGGGAGGGAGAGAGGAAGGGATATGGAGAGAGAGGAAGGGAGATGGAGTTTTAAAAATGATGTTAAATAATCTCACTCACATCCTAACAGATGACCGTAATAAATGACAACAAAAACACAAATATATCATAAAGCACAATAAACACTCCAACAAAAACAATAACAATTATTATCGATAAAATAACAAAATTACTCCCAAAATTTGATAGAAATAACAAAATTACTCCAAAAATTCGATAGAATAACTAAATTATTCCCAAACTCCGATAAAATAACAAAATTACTCCCAAAGTCCGATAAAATGACACCAAAACCCAAACCCCCTCCCAACCAACTCCAGAACCCCAACCAAACCCGCCCAGAACTGCCTCCCAACCCACTCCAGAACCCCAAACCAAAACCCCGCCCAAAACCCCCTCCCAACCCCACTCCAGGAACCCCAACCAAACCTGCCGCCCCAAAACCCCCTCCCAACCCACTCCAGAACCCCAACCAAACCCGCCCAAAACCCCACTCCCAACCCACTCCCAGAACCCCAACCAAACCCGCCCAAAACCCCCTCCCAACCCACTCCAGAACCCCAACCAAACCCGCCCAAAACCCCACTCCCAACCCACTCCAGAACCCCAACCGAACCCGCCCAGAACCCCCTCCCCAACCCACTCCCAGAACCCCAACCCAAACCTGCCCAAAAACCCCACTCCCAACCCACTCCAGAACCCCAACCTAAACCGCCCAAAACCCCCTCCCAACCCCACTCCAGAAACCCCAACCAAACCCGTGCCCAAAACCCCCTCCCCAACCCCACTCCAGAACCCCAGCCTAAACCCCGCCCAAAACCCCCTCCCAAACCCCACTCCAGGACCCCAACCAAACCCGCCCAAAAACCCCCTCCCAAATCCCACTCCCAGAACCCCAACTAAACCTGCCCAAAACCCTCCCAACCAACTCCAGAACACCAACCAAACCCGCCCAGAACTCCCTCCCAACCCACTCCAGAACCCCAACCAAACCCGCCCAAAAACCCCTCCCAACCCACTCCAGAACCCCAACCCAACCCGCCCAAAAACCCCTCCCAACCCACTCCAGAACCCCAACCAAACCCCCCCAAAACCCCACTCCCAACCCACTCCAGAACCCCAACTAAACCCGCCCAAAACCCCCTCCCAACCAACTCCAGAACACCAACCAAACCCGCCCAGAACTCCCTCCCAACCCACTCCAGAACCCCAACCAAACCCGCCCAAAAACCCCTCCCAACCAACTCCAGAACCCCAACCAAACCCGCCCAGAACTCCCTCCCAACCCACTCCAGAACCCCAACCAAACCCCCTCCCAACCAAACCCGCCCAGAACCCCACTCCCAACCCACTCCAGAACCCCAACAAAACCCGCCCAGAACCCCACTCCCTCCTTACTCCCTCTTCGCCGTCAGCAGGATCCCCTCCTCGGCGCTGGTCACGGCCTTGTACCGGAGGGCGAGCTGCTGCACCATCGGGTCGGGGTTGTCCTCGAGCATCTTCTTGAAGGTGAGCCCCGTGTTGCCCCAGCCAGGGAGGGACGACCCGACCAGCTGACGGAGGAAGGGGGAGGGGTCAGGGTGCGGTGGGAAGGGGGTAGGCAGGAGGAGGGGGTTGAATAGGGTTTTTTTTTCTCTCTCTTTTTTTAGGTGTGGAGGGTTAGTAGGTAGTATGTGGGTTACTTTGATTTTCTTTTTCTTTTTTTAGATGAAGTAGGGTTACATTATTATATATATACAAATATATATTCTTCTGTCTTTCTTCTTTCTTTCTTTGTTTTTTTACTGACTTTAGATTACTCTAATCATACAAATTCTTCACTTTTCTGTTTACATGAAATTCCGTCATTCTTCAGAAGAAAAAAATATAATCAAAAACCAATCCCACCGTTTCGAACACACCCAAGAGATCCTCATCAGACGAACAAAAAAAAACCTGACCTGCAACACACAAGAGAACTCTGAGCACAAAACCACTATCTATTACCTGCTCGAGGGTGTCTATCGGAGCCTGAGACAGAGGAATGGTGAGGAAAGCAGTGAGGGAGGAACGATAGACCACCGTGATAAGGAGTCCCGTCCACACCCACATGATGAAGTAGCTCCTTGTGACGTCACTCCGAGGTTCCTGTGAGTAATTCGAGTGGTTTCTTTATGTCTCTTTTTATCAGTTTTATTGAGTTTTTTTTAATCTGAGTCATTTAGGTGGTTCTTTAAGTCTCTTTTTATCAGTTTTATTGAGTTTTTTTTGTATCTGAGGAGAAGAAAACAAAGATAAAGAAGAAAGAGGAGGAGAAGGAAAAACGAAGGGAAATGGAAGAAGGAGGAGGAAAAGAACAAAGGCAACTAGAAGATGGAGGAAGAAGAAATGGAAAAAAAGCAAATGCAAAAGAAAAACGAGGATGTTAAAGAAAAGGAGGGAGTATGAATAAATATAATGAATAATTTACTCTCTCTCTCTCTCTCTCTCTCTCTCTCTCTCTCTCTCTCTCTCTCTCTCTCTCTCTCTCTCTCTCTCTCCACCCTCTCTATCGGTAATCATATTAAAATCATCGGTACACCACTCACCACTTACACTCACAATCACCAACCAACCATCCACACAACCTCCGCACCCCAACCACCCACCCAACCCCCAATCCGCCCACCCACCCCCACCCACTTACCACCCAAACCTACCACCCAACCCCCAATCCGCCCAACCACCCCACCACAACCCCAACCACCCCACCACAACCCCACCCACTTATCCATCCACCCCAACCCCACCCCACCCACCCAGATCCCTCACCTGTGGCATCCCGACGCCGAAGAAGATCCCAGTGCCGTAGAAGACGACGTGGCTGAAGGTCGTGGCCCAGGCGCTCTCATCCTGAAGGAGGTGGAGGGCGAGGCGGGAGGTGGCGTAGAGCAAGGGCGTCCCCACCAGCAGGCACACCAGGCCGAGGATCCAGACCTGAGAATGGGGGGAGGGTAGAGAGTTAGGGTGAGGAATGGTGGCGGTGCTGAGGGTGGGGGTGGTGGGGAAGGGGGTGGTGGTGGTGGTGGTGGTGGTGGTGGTGGTGGTGGTGGTGGTGGTGGTGGTGGTGGTGGTGGTGGTGGTGGTGGTGGTGGTGGTGGTGGTAGTGGTGGTATTGGTGGTGATATTGGTGGTGGGATTGGTAGTGGTGATTGTCGGAAGCAAAAAGGGGGTTAAGGAGGCGACAAAATGGCCTCCATATTGCTGACTCTGCTAAAACTGCTAAATAAATCGGTTTACTACAGTAGGTTTCATTTATAAAATGCTTCTTTGCCTTTAATCTTTTCTTCTTCTTCTTCTTCTTCTTTGTATAATCTGTACAGAATTAAAAAAAGTGTGTCAGCATGTGCGTACGGGGGAGGGGTTACTGGGAACCACGGTTAAAAAAAAAGGCGAAAACTAACTACTAAGTCTTTTAAAAAAATAGTAATGTATTGAAGGTACATAAAATCTATGTAG
>NC_091551.1:5894852-5899852 GCF_042767895.1 Penaeus vannamei
TGTAAAGATTACAACAAACATAGTTATATACAACCGATAAGAGAAGCTATAAAAATTCATACGTATATGCCAGAAAAAACGATAAAAAATAAAAGCTTACAACAAACATATAGACATTACAAACGAAAAATCTTACGTGTCCACAATGTACTCTATGACGTCAGGAAAACCCGTTGAATCTGTTCGGTACATCGCTGCAGTCTGCAAGTACCCGCTCGCAGGAACGGTCTGGGCGGCTGACTGAGACCTGTTGCCCCAGACAGAGACCAGAAACAACCTGTGAAGGATATGATGTATGTAGAAAGGAGGAGGTGGAGGAGGAGAAGGAAGAAGAGGAAGGGGAGGTGGTGGAGGAGGAGGAGAAAGGGGAGATGGTGGAGGAGGAAGGGGAGATGGTAGAAGAGGAGGAGGAGGAGAAGGAAGAAGAGGAAGGGGAGATGGTGGAGGAGGAAGAGGAAGGGGAGATGGTAGAGGAGGAAGAGGATAGGGAGATGGTGAAGGAGGAGGAGGAGACGGAGAAGAAGAAAAGGAAGGAGGAGGAGAAGGAGAAAGACAAACGAAAAGAAGAATACGAAAGGGCAAAGGAGAAAGAAAATGAGAACGAGAAATCAAAGTCGAGGATGAAAAGGAAAACGAGAAAAAGAATGCGAAGAAAGAGAAATAGAAGAAGACAATATCCTAGATTATATTCTCCAATTTAATGAGTTCTCGGGAAGGAAATTGTATACCAGCAAAGTGGGGCCATTAGTGAACTGCTGCTTAGAATTTTAGAATTGAGTTTATGGAAGTTGTAGGCATCAGGAGAGGGGATACTTGTCTATTTTACAAAGAAAACCTTTGAATATCTTAAAAGGCATAACTCAAGTTACACACACACACACACACACACACACACACACACACACACACACACACACACACACACACACATACACACACACACACACACACACACACACACACACACACACACACACACACACACACACACACATATATATATATATATATATATATATATATATATATATATATATATATATATATGCACGAGTATATATCTCATTACACTTACAGGAATTTCAACCTTCGTATCATCGTTGTAGAACTAGGTGTTGCTTCTCCGAGTGCGGCAAGGTAGACTGATACCATTTGCCTCTCTTCATGATCTTTAACTTCAAAAAAAAAGGTTGCCAAGAAAACCGTTAAACAGAAGAGAATCTTTATTCATCATCCACGTTTCATAAATTTTCAATCGCTAGAGGCCTTTGTCATTACTTTTCGTTCGCTGTTTCCAAAACTTGTATTTCGAGAGTAGGGAGGGAAATTTACCTCAAGTTCTGAATATCATACTTCCTCAATATCTAGGAGCAATATCTATATACATATGTGTGTGTGTGTGTGTGTGTGTGTGTGTGTGTGTGTGTGTGTGTGTGTGTGTGTGTGTGTGTGTGTGTGTGTGTGTGTGTGTGTGTAATAATTGGCTGAACGTAATATAATGATACTCAAAAAAACAAAGAAAACGCAGTTGGCCCTGTCAGTTATAGGTTAAATTGTCCCAATAGTTCAATGGATATCAAAGTTTTAACGATCGACTTTCTGACCTGGTTAATGATTTCCTTTAACAGAAAAAAGTGTGGGCCATGTGCTTTTTTTAACGAGACTGCAAATGACTGGCTAATAAGATCATAAAACTGATAGATAATATGCCACTTATTTCTGAAGAATATAGTAAATGTGGCATTGATAATTGAAAGTGAAAGTGCGAATGGATTGTAAGATATTATTAGCTAATATACTACATTCCCGTTTGTAGTAAGTGTGAAATGTTTTAAAAAGTAGGATTTATATACATATGCGTGTATATACATGCAAAGTCTTATATCCGCAAGCCTGTAAGGTAATCTTAGGTACGGAAAGTTCTCAGGAAAAGTTTTTTTCTCTCTCTTTTCTTTTCTAAGAAAAATAACTTAGCGGAAAAATCAGTTTTTTTTTCGATTTACTTAATACGAAAGCCAATCCGAGTTCCGTTTTCTTTTCTGAGTATAATACTTCCCATTTTTTGTTAATCATATCAAAGTTACTAGGGGAAACTATGTCATCACCGTCATTATTGTCGGTATTGCTTATTTATGGGATTATTTTTTCATCATTATCTTTATATTTCATTTCCTGCCTTTCTCTCTTTATCATTCACTCGTTTCGTCTGTCAGTTTCTATTTATCTTTCTCATTCTCTCTCCTTCCACTCCCACTCTTCTTCCCTGACCCTCTATCTTTGTCTCTACTTTCCTATCCACTCATTCGCTCTTTTCCTGCCTTTATTTAAGTCTCTCTCTCTCTCTCTCTCTCTCTCTCTCTCTCTCTCTCTCTCTCTCTCTCTCTCTCTCTCTCTCTCTCTCTCTCTCTCTCTGTCTCTCTCTCTCTCTCTCTCTCTCTCTCTCTCTCTCTCTCTCTCTCTCTCTCTCTCTCTCTCTCTCTCTCTCACCCTTTCCCTACCTTCCTTCCTCTCCCTTTTCCTCCCTTCTTCCCTCTCCCTTCCCCTCCCTTTCTCCCTTTCCCTTTCCCTCCCTTTCTCCCTCTCCCTTTCCCTCCCTTCGTCTCTCTCCATCCCTTCCTCCCTCTCCCTCTTCCTTTCCTTCCCTTCGTCCCACTCCCTCTCCATTTCCTTTCCTCCATCCATCCATCTCACCTCTCCCTCTCCTTTCATCTCCCTTCATTTCCCCCCCTTTCTCCTCTCCCTCTTTCATTTCTTCTCTCTCTCTCTCTCTCTCTCTCTCTCTCTCTCTCTCTCTCTCTCTCTCTCTCTCTCTCTCTCTCTCTCTCTCTCTCTCTCTCTCCCTCCCTCCCTCCCTCCCTCCCTCCCTCCCTCCTCTCCCTCCTCTCCCTCCTCTCCCTCCTTTCTCTCCTCTTCTTCCTCTCCCTCCTCTCCCTCACTCCCTCCTCTCCCTTTTGTGACATTATATAAACGATCACATTCAAAGAAACAACCTTTTCGCTTTCCCACGGTAATTGGCTTTCCAGTCGTTACAACAAACGGTCGTTAACGTAAGAAGGTTAAGTCTCACTGCATTGGCTTTTGTGTTTAAATTCAAATATTTGAATCTAATGTCGTTGGGTTTGTATAAAGTGAGGTTCTGATTAAGCTTGGAGTAAGAAATTAGGGAGATGATACATTGATGGATATAGGTCTGGTTGATAGGTAAATATAAGAGATTTGAGAGATATTAAAGATAGAGATAACTAGTTGAGTGTTCCATGAGTGTAATTTCAAACATTGCAGCATTAGTTTTTTTGTGTGTTTTATTTTCGAGACTTCCAGCGATATTTTAACTCACTTAATATTCATGCCAATGTATGAGCATGCATGTTAATGGGTTGGAGAGAGAGAGAGAGAGAGAGAGAGAGAGAGAGAGAGAGAGAGAGAGAGAGAGAGAGAGAGAGAGAGAGAGAGAGAGAGAGGAGGGGGATACAGAGAGAGAGAGAGAGAGAGAGAGAGAGAGAGAGAGAGAGAGAGAGAGAATCAAACAATCAGTTTAGACAGAGAAATGCAGACAAACAGACTGAGAAACAGACAAACGAAAGAGAAAGGCCGAGAGAGAAAAAAAATCAAAGAAACACTCAATGCAGAATAAAATAAATGAAATCACGCACACATCATCCAGCGCAGTGAGGTTGGTGCAAATAAAAAACAAATAAATAAATAAATAAAAACAATCAACAGACCTTTTACATTTTATATGTAAAGTCACAGCGTCATGCAACAGGTGTAAATATTTTTTGTGGATTCACGAATGCTTCGAAATTAACATGGAGGACACGGCTGGCATGTTTTTTTTTTCACAATTTGTCTCTCAATTGGCCTTGCATTTTAACTTTACTATTTTTTTCCTTTTTTTTAGGTGATGTTTTTTTTATCGCCGGTTTTATGATAATGACGATTGTGTTGATTCGAGGAGGAAGGCTAGATCAGTAGCAACTCGAGGAGGTGTCATGGCGTCTGTTTTGACGATCGTACAATGAAGATAAAACCAATAAAATCCTTATTTTCGATCAAATTTGAAAATTTGAAAGACCTAAATGATCGACTATATTCATAAAGCATCCGTAACTTTTGTGACGTCATCAAAAGAAACTCCATGTGCTTTTTTCCAAAAAATAGAATCAGACGCCATGACACCCCGTTGAATCGAAATCACGGTGATGATAACCTAAGAGAAGGGATGATAATGATAATGATACTAGTGATGGTAATTTATCTATTAACCACAGTAATGATTACAACAGTAAAAATAGTGTTGTTACAAATATGCTAATAATGATTATACTGATAATAATGGCATTAAAAATCTGCGTACTTAACAAGATATTGATGGAAAGATGCATAGAGAAAGGAGAGAAGGAGGCAGCCTGACAAGTAAACAAAGAGATTGGCGATATTGAAGCAATAATATGTATATATGTATTTAGACATTGCTTTTCACAAAAGGAATTACTGATACAATTTCTATGGAATCAAAAGCATCTAATAGCAAAATTACTCATAAAGATAAATAAAATCCTTTACTTGCTCTTTCTCCTTACACACACACTCTCTCTCTCTCACACACACACACACGCACTCTCTCACGCACACACACGCACTCTCTCTCACGCACACACACGCACTCTCTCTCACGCACACACACGCACTCTCTCTCTCTCACACACACACACACGCACTCTCTCACGCACACACACGCACTCTCTCTCACGCACACACACGCACTCTCTCTCACGCACACACACGCACTCTCTCTCACGCACACACACGCACTCTCTTTCACGCACACACACGCACTCTCTCTCACGCACACACACGCACTCTCTCTCACGCACACACACGCACTCGGTCTCACGCACACACACGCACTCTCTCTCTCTCACACACACACACACGCACTCTCTCACGCACACACACGCACTCTCTCTCACGCACACACACGCACTCTCTCTCACCCA
>NC_091551.1:5902352-5917352 GCF_042767895.1 Penaeus vannamei
TGCTATTATTATCATTATTATTATCATCACCATAATCGTCATCATTATTAGTATTACTCTTATTATCATTATCATTGTCATCACAGTTATTGTTACTATCCTCATTAATCTTATCAATATTGTCATTATCATTATTATTGTTATTATCATTGTTTTTGTTATCATTATTATCATTATTACTATTATCAGTATTATTTATTTTACTATTTTTAGTAGCATTATCATTGTCATTATTATTACTATCATTAATCTTGTCATTGTTATCTTTATTATCATTATCATCATTAATGTTATTGTCATCATAGTGATTTTTATCATCATTATTATCATCATTATTATCATTATTATTATCATCATTACCATTATCTTTATAATCATCATTATTATTATTATCACTAATCATTATTATTATTATCACTACCCTTATTTTCATGATTATCATTGTTATCATTCTCAATACCATTAATATTATTTTCATTACCATTATTGTTGCTGCTCTTATCATCGCTGTCATAATAATCATTGTCATTATCGTTATTGTCATTATCATTATCATTAACATTATGATTATTATTGTTATCATTATCATTATTGCTTTTGTTATTATCATTATTGTTGATGCTTTTATTGTTATTGCTATCATTTTTATTATTGTTACCATTTTTTATTCAGTTACTATATTTTTTATTTTCATTATCATTTCATCATCATCATTATCATTATCATTATCATTTTCATTATTATCATTATAATTGTTGCTATTACTACTACTACTACTACTATTACCATCATTATTGTCATTATGATCATCATTATCTTTATCATTATCATTATTAGCAATGTCATTATTATCAATTTTGCTACTATCATTATTATCAATGTTGCTATTATCATTATTATTATCATTATTAATATAATTATTATTATCATTATTGACATCATCATTATCATCATCATTATTATCATTATCATTAATATATTTGTTATCATTATCATTATTATCATCATTGTCATTATCTGTATTATCACTATTATCATCTCGGTATTATGATAATGATGATGATGATAATTATCATTGCCATTATCACTATCATTATCATTTCTATTTTCATCATCACCATGATTATTATTGTTACCATTATCATCATCATCATCATCATTATTATCAATGTTATTATCATTAACATTAATAGCATTGCTATTATTATCATTATTATCATTATTGTTTATCACATTATCATTGCTATTTTTATTATCATTGCCATTATCACTATTATTATCATTTCTATTCTTATCATTATCATGATTATTATTGTTACCATCATCATCATCATCATCAATGATATTATTAACATTAACATCCTTGTTACTATTGTGATTATTATAATTTTCTTCATCATTGTTGTCATCGTTATTATTATCCCAGTCATTATTATTATTATCATTGAATTATACTCATTACTGATATATATATATATACATATATATATATATATATATATATATATATATATATATATATATATATATATATATATATATATATATATATATATATATATATATATAAATAAATATATATATATATATATGTATATACATATGTGTATATATATATGTATATATATATATATATACATATATATATATATATATATATATATATATATATATATATATATATATATATATATATATATATGAAATAAAAAAGCTATAGTTGAGTTTATCCTTCAATTATGTAGTATAGTTTTCTTTGATGAGAAGTCGACGAAATAAATGTATGGCAATTGTTAGCTGATGTTATTTTTCTATATTGGCTTCATATTTCTTTTTACTTAATTTATTCGTAGTGATATAGTCATCCTTTATTAGTTTTTGATAAAATAAACTTTAATGAAGTCAATGAAATGACTTTATTTTACAAATAACGTCTATAAGTACACATTACAATCCTACTTTCAGAAGTATTCTATATAATATTTAAGCCTCCTGGGCTAATCTTGAAATACTAAAAGTACTATAATCATACTAAAACCAATTACTTTCTAACAAGTTAAACCTTGATAATCCATAAAAAGTAAAATAAATAACGCTTAGCCTCGGCTACGCAACCCTGACCTAGACGCGACGCCGGGTCCTGTTTGTCATCTCCGAAAGAGAAACAAGTCAGTCTCAATTTCCTTCAGTTTTAAAGCATGACAATGGACGATTACAACGAGCACCACACAGGATTCCAGTTCGGCAACTTCGCCAGGTGAGTCTTTGTGTTTCCGAGGACTAATTTGTGTTATTGTGATAAAGAAATGGAGTGATGTAGAGTTATGTTTTGTTTGCGTGTTTTGTGTTTTTTGACTAAATGTTTTGGGTTATTTTCCTCTTTTTCGTACAGGATTAAGGTCATACTGGGTAGGATCTCGCATGTATTGATGATGATTATCCAGCATGGTCATATTCTGTTAGTTTTCTTTGAATTATCATTTTTTGTTTTCCTTTTTGTGTGTCTGTTAATATGACACATTCCGATATTGATACATTGGCGATGTCAGTCTATAACAATTGCTGAGTCTAACAATTATAGTATCAATAGGCCATATATTTACTGTAATTTACATCGATAGGTAATTAGTGGCACAACATTAAGCAATACTTGTATATGGTTATTTTTTGGAATATATCCGCCAAGCAGACCGCAATGATTTAGGTCTACGATGCAGATATGTTGGTTTTATTGTGCAGAAACCTCTATTTAGCGACAAACATGGTCTGATAGTAGGGGAGTGTAAATTTGGAAAAGGCGTCAGCAACACTTCTCGGGATGAAACTAGATTCGTTTGATTCCTGTTGTTTTGGTTCGGTTGATTCTGGTGTTCATTTGCATCGTAAATGACTAGAGTGTCTTTTCGGTAAATTTGGAAATGCAAGTCCACACCTTTTTTGGAGTGAATTGAATAATTTTCCAACAGCTTTTGTTGTATTTCAAACGAATCTAACACTCATTTCCTTTACCAACAAAGCATAACTACGATATCAGTCTCGATGGCTGGGAAGGGCATCATAGGCTTACATATCTGGGAATTTCAAGAAATGTCAGAATACTAGTAAGCATAGGATATTAACACATTCCCGGGTTGTATAGGGGGCTCCACCCGCTTAAACCTCCTTTCAGGGGGCTGCCCCCAGCAGGAGAGAGCCCAGACCCAGGAACAGTTTTAACCTGGTCTTACCTTTAGTATTAACTCTAGACAGGCCAGACTGTGGGTCACTGGCATCGTTGGGATATTGCAGGTCTTTGTTGGCGGAAATTGCAATTTTTTACAGCAAAGTTACATTATTTTCTATGTTTTGTTTTTTTAATCCTTTTTCATGCACCACAAACCCTCTGGTGTCTGTCATTTCTGTAATGACACGCTGTCTTACAGTACGGGCATTGTACTTCCACTGGCAGTACACCGTGATGTAGATTTAGTAAGCTTGCTTTGTTATTTTGTTGATATTTAGTGATGAAATCAGAATGATTCTTATAACCTACACACTGTCTAGCCATGATGGAACTGATTTGAATTTCAACTGCCTTCTCCTAGGCCCAGATTCTATTGTCATGTTATGATATATTCCATATCTGATTGGTTCTATTGAGTGTCCATGTTCACATCACGTTTACGTATGAATCTAATGGTCAATATGCATAACAGGGTAGGGGCTTACTTTCAAACTAATTTTGATATTTATCTGCATGAAATCCACTGATTTCAATGATTCTTGATGTTGTTTCTTGTGTAAATGCTTTATTGATGAGATCTGAGATCAACAATCTTAATTTGTTAGTCCCATTAGTAGGGGAGGGCATGAAGTATATCAGGGAAATTTTGGGGTAAAACAGGCTTAAATAAAAAGGATAATGAACAAAAACACAAAAACTAGCCCAAAAATGGCTAAAAATCAGCCAATGAAACTCTACGAACATGCCTGCCATCTTTGAAAGTCTATGCACCGGCGCGCCAAATTTAGAAAAACTACGGGAATACAACGCATATTTCGGCAAAATCTACGGGATTTCACACCTTTCAAGCACCAAAAAACGTCTTAACCCATAACCCAACCTAACCTAGCAATTTACGGTGCCGTGACTAGGTGTGCCCTTCAGGCACTGCCCGAGGGGAGGGTTGATGGGGGGCAAGATAGAGCTACATCCATACTGTAAACAATAAACCAAATACCTTTATATATCGAAAGACCGAACTGTCAATTTTCCTTCGCTTCTTTCGGTCAGTCGTGGATCGTGGGTCACTTCATTTTTATCGCTTTTTTCGGGATTTGAGGTACTTGATGCTCATAGAAATGGAACTGCAATAGCTATTGAGGTCTTTTTCTTCTTCGTTGCCACTGCATAGTCTTAGGAATAACCTAGAATCGACACAATACTGAAAACAAAACATTTCTTACCACCTCACTGTCACAGACTACCCGCAACTCCTCCTGTCAAAACTGGTGGCGAGAAACGCGAAAATATGCATGCGCAGAAGGTCCTTCAGACTGATTCCCGTTAAAACCTGTATAATCAATCTTAAAATACGTAAATGAGGTATAAAAACATTATTAAAGGTCTTTGAAAGCATAAATATGGAACAGCAGACACAGATGATTAGCAAAATATCCTTTTCACAGTCGCGCAGCAATACATGCACTAGTCTGAGCAGCGCAGTAATCAGTTCTACCTCCATTCCAATGTTTACTTTCGTCATGGAAAGATGATGATGGACTTGGGCAAAATTAGGCCCTCACCTCTGTGCATTTACGTATAGCACCTTTGGGAAGCATTTGCACAAATATTGCCATAGAAGAAAAGTGTCTTGGTTTGTATAGGTCTATCGATTTATATAGGTTTTATCTCCCAACTCAGACCCGTCTTCATACTGCATATTGTCCTTATCATTTAGCCGGTTCGTGATACACAACTATAAAAATTACGATACATTAATTTTGCCTACGCATTTCGTTTAACACGGCACTGTCATTTGCAGTTTACTTACCTCTATTTTAAAGAAAATTATGTTGGGCCATATCAACTGGCTTCTTACAATGAAACTTTCAACTGCACAGACTTCGACCATCTTGAACACCGGCAAGTTACAGACTGAAGCTTTATTGTTGGAAGGCAAAGGTACCCACAATATACGAGTTATGATTCGCCAGAGGAATATGACGTAATTTTCTGAACTGTGATTGGCTAGGTGTTTGATTTTTGTTTTCTTCTGTAATTGCCAATACGGCAGTTTGGTGATAAATAGTTCTTAAACAACAGTTACGGTTTGTAGGCATTCCATGCATGGAAGATATACTGTCATTTTCGTTAACTTATGGTATAGCAAAGTCTGTAATAGTACATGACCAGGCAGATAGTATTCTTAATATGAATATAATATATTATACGTGTAGTACACTTATCAAGAAAAAAAAAGTATTCTTAATATGAATATAATATATTATACGTGTAGTACACTTATCAAGAAAAAAAATGGAATGTTGCACCTGAAAACACTTGTTAAATAAAACAGATACATAATACATAATTAGCCAATTCCTACCTTAATAGGAGTCGCTTGTATCAGCGTCTGGAGCAGGGCTTAGCTCACACTTTTTCTCGCCTTGTGGTGGATACAGCTTGGCAGCTTCGTTAAAAAAAAATCATGGAGGGCAGCCTCTTTATATTCTTTTATGAATATGTAACGAGAAAAATATTGTGATATATATTCTGTTCTCATTCCAGGAGTCTTGTTCCATTCTTTTACGTCTCTCCAGAGACGCTCAATTGTCAGTGTGTGCATGGATGCATCTTTTGGATCGACGAAGTGCTCTGAATTATTAATCACTGTGTACATATTCCAGTTTTTTTAGCGTGCGGTAGGCTGCCCAGCCGTCACTGATTAATACACTGCCCTTTCTTATGTATTTTTCAATTAAGGGGATAAGCGTTTCCGCACTCCTGTCTTCTTTGTCGAGGGGCACTAATAAATGACTTTTTGTCTCTTTCTATCCCCCCAAACACCCACACTTGGTTCAGCAGCCTCCCGTGATTGTACTTGCACCGCACTATGAGTCAACTATTACGCCGGCACCTCCTATTGGCTTCTGATTTTCAAGCGAATTTTCTGTTACCTTGGAGCAGAAACTCCTCCAGTCCACACTGGTAGCACTCAATATATTCAAACAAGGGATGACCGTATTATGATTCCAAAATTTTTGGAGCCAGTGGTTTACAAAAATCACAATTTTGGATGGAGGCAAATGAGTCTCTTGAAGGAAGGTGCCAGCGTAATCGCTTACGGAGTAGGCACAGCTCCTGCAACGTTTTGTTTTCGCAATTTTTTCCAGCGTCAGCAATACCACAGGTGTTGACTTTCACTCTACTGCAGATGGTAGTACACCATGCTTTCTTAAAAATGCTAAGGATTTATGGTCCTCCTTATGGAATTCCTTGATAAAGTCTAAGCAGTTCCAGCTACGCCCATCACACTTCTCCATGTTGGCACTGCTTTTTCGTTTTACACTTACCCGCGAAGTAACATGTAGAATTCAATGTTGAATAAGTAATGTCTAGCCACTTATAGCTTTTGCACAAAACCGATGCTGGAGGGGGGGGGGGGGGAGGGTTAAAGGGACCAAGTACTTTTCATTAAAGAAACTATGTACATTGTGGAGTGACTATGCTATTTATGTACCATAAGAGCCAGGCCTGTGTCAGTACTGTACAGTGCGGTTTTCACTCTTTCAGGGGATATCTCAGTGCCAGTGATGGGTGATATATTAAGATTTATTTATTAAAATGTATATACAGGTTCTGGTCTACACATGCTATCATTTCGACCTGATGTTCAGCCACGTCAACATCTCTGACCGGTAAATCCAGAGATATCAGCGCGCGTTATTCACGTAATCACTAGTTACTCTCCCTCTCCCTCTCCCTCCACCCTCTTCCGCTTCCCGGAGCAACTGACGGAGAAGGAGTACTGCTTCCGGCGCTTAGTTTTGGCAAATTTCTGCCATCGGCTACAAAACCACCGACCACTTCTTAACCCAATGGATTCGAAAGTTGCCACTCGCCGCCGAGCTGCAATCGGAATGTGACTTGGGGAATCCTGTTTCCTAGATACTTAGAAAACGCATATCTATTGACAGTGGCAAGGTCATACAGGTAAAAAAAGAGCCTTTTATACCACTTGAGGCTCTTTCTGACGGAGGGGTATGAGCTGGAGAGCTGGTCCCTTTCATCCCGGCATCATAGTCTACAACGCATTGGGGTTTGGATGCGTCGGGGTCCCATCTCCTCGCCACTGTTGCCATCTGAGATGTGTGGATGGTACTGAGCATGAACACCTGTTTGGTAAAAGAATTTTATGTGAGAGTTGAAACTGTGGATTTTTTTTTTTTTTTCCCAATTGCAATAAGAAGAAGAGATTTTTTACCATCACCATTTACTTCTATGTAAACTATACATACCTGTTTGGAGTCCATCCATGCCAGTGCCAGCATCCCGGTTGCCGATCTCCTGAAAGCCACCTCTCCCTTCCGAGAGACCTTGAAGTCCTTTGGCATAAAGCGCCGATTACTCCGGACTGTGCCCACTGCTCCCATCTTCCAGGACTGAAGAAAATGGAAGAGGGTAGGGGATGTGTACCAATTGTCACAGTACATGTTGTACCCCTTCCAAATGTACCCTCCCCTCTCCATCAGATCCATCACCGCCCATTGCGAAGAGAGTATGGAACCCTTGTCCTTCCCCGCATAGATCTGGAATACCGACGTGTATCCAGCACACGGGCCCTCACTGGCTGAAAGCTTGTACACTTTGAGGCCAAACCTGGCTCGCTTGCTGGGGTTGTATGTCTTGAAAAACAGGCGGCCTCTGAACTTCCAAAGACTCTTGTCGATGGAAATGTTCTGTTCGGGGACGAAGACCTCCTGAAATACGTCCCCAAACATATCAATCACCGGACGCAGCTTCCAGAGCTGATCGTCCTCCAGGTGCGCGGCCTCGCTTGACACAAAATGCAGGTTCCGAGTGATCTGCTCAAACCTCTCGCGAGGCATTGTGTCCGGGAAGATCGCCTATGCAATCCCAGGATCGCGCGACCAGTACTACGAGAGCCTTGGCTTTTTAGATAGGCCCATCAAAATTCTCAGGCCCAGGTAGCACTGAAATTCTGGTGATGTCAGGGGCTTCCACTTTCGGCCACGGCAGCGCTCCGACTCATTTTGGTCAGCATACCTGTAAGAAAGTAAATGGAATGCATAAGAGTATGTATTATGGCAATACTCTGTAAAGTTATGAACATCAACTCTACATAACCTGTTTGTCTCTTCAGCAATATGAGATACCATATCATCAAATCTCAAGAGGCGTTGCCCCCTCGCCCAAGGTAACCTTCAGCCCCGGATTACCCGAAAAGGAGTGCCTTCTCCACTTGAAAGACGGAGTCCCCGGGGCATTATGATTCCATGTTCTGTTCACATGACCTGCCAAGGGCTCGTCACTGTCAAGGGTCGAGTCGAAAGTGACGAAATCAAGCTCGTCATCGCTTGATGCGTCCACGTCAAAGTCATAATCAGACTTGTCACTGGCAATGACCTCGTCTCTGTCTGACGACTGTGTTAGAGACATCATCAGCAGCTATTGGGGGTGCTGCCAATGTCAATGGCTGTGGTTCCTGCTGGGGGAGAGAGCGGGAGCGGGAGCTCTGACCTCTCATGGCTGCGATCATTCTGCTTTAATGAGCCTCTGATTGACCTTTTATACAGATGACTACAGATCAGTAACCAATCAGGTCACACCATGTTACCTAATCCTCCAATGAAAGCCAGTCCTTTTTCCCAGCCAGTCAGGTCAAAGTACGTCACATCCACGCAATCTCATACCAACAAATCAACAACTAATACGTCATTATTTATTTTCGTCATTATTACATACATCATTATTTATTTACGTCATAATTACATATGTCATTACTTATAGACGTCAACTAATTATCAACAATCCCGTAAATCATCAGCAGCGCCATCTATTGAGTCAATAACACAATATATAGCCAGTCTGTACTCAGACTTCATGGCAAGAGCACATGCCATACAGGCTGTGGCAGGCCATATCATCAGTAGTGACATATACTGAGTCATAATAACATAAACAGTCAGTCTATCATCACCTCTTATGGAAAGAACACATGCCATACGGAGTTTGGAACTTTGAAATAAAATAATTCTCAAATAATCACCTAAAATAAAAAGATGTGACATCTGAGAAGTCGATGAATGTTATCCAGGCCATCTGAGAACATGCGTCGAGTCGTCAAATGTCACGCATGAAGACAACGGGGTTGCCAAATGGAGCAAGGGACCTCAAATGACAGGGCATCTAGTGTTGTCAGTCGGGGTGGTGGCAACCTATATGCCATGGCAATTATAGTTGCCAAACATGTCTGGTATGTTCTGAAGCCGAAAATAAAAGATTCCGGGCGGCTACAAAATCGGTGCGCAGAGCTGACCCGGACTCTGCCCGCGCACCACCTGCAGCCCGCTGCTGTGTCAGAGCAGCGGGCCTATAATCCTACCTATAATCTTACCAAGAGAGCCAGGTTTGGACTGAAAATATATAGAGGCGAGGTCCTGGCATCCCACAAGTCCGTCAGTGATTTGATGGAGGTAGCAGATGTACTTGATAAAGGTTACAACCCATACATCGCCTACATTATTTCATTGGCTCCAGGGCAGGAAAACAAATGCCTGTGGGCCCGTGAGGTTGAACAGAAAGGGGATACCCCTTGATTTCCCATCGAAACTATGACCCAGCCAGATGGAAAGGCAGAGCACAACCACAGGGATTTTGTGCATCAAGTGGATGGATAAGAAGGCCATCCACATCTTATCAACATTCCACAGGTCCACCATGGTTGAAATGGAGTGAGAAAACAGAGAACTCGTCATGAAGCCGCAAGCCGTAATAGACTACAACCAAGGGATGAAAGAAGTTGACTTTGGCGACCAAATGGCCTCCTACAACCCCGCAGTGGTACAAATGGTACAAGAAAGTTTTTATTTATTTGACTTGGCTCTCACTAATGCTTCCTAATCTATGAATTAGTTGGAGGGAATACCAGCCAGCAGCTCCATTTCCCTCCAAAAGCACATTGCCATGTGTGTTAGGTGCCCATGTGTCTTCAGCTTTGAAGATTATCATGATAAAGTGAAATACTAAGTTCCTGTTCCACATATATGTAAATAGTTTTTACATGGTAATACATGAATATGGCCTACTACCTCTTTTATTCCCCACATTAAATTTCAAAGATATAAGCTCATACGTTTATTGAATATGGTATAAGAGTAGTAAAAAATTAAAGAAAACTAAGCTCATTTAACAATATGTAATATGATATGACAGGTAAACTGGTAAAAAATCCAAGACAACTAAGCTCATATACAATTTCAACCATTTTTCTCGTTTCTAGAAAAAGGACAAGCAAGTCTCTCTCTCTCCTTTTTCTCTTTTCTCTCTTCCTGCAAGGGCTCATATATATACATTCACACACAAGCATATTTGTGTTTATATATATATCTATATAAATATATATATATATATATATATATATATATATATATATATATATATAGATATAGATATATATATATATATATATATATATATATATATATATATATATATATATATATATATATATATATATTTTTATATGTATGTGTATATGTATATATATATAGATATCAAAATTTAGATAAAATAGATATAATATTAGATTTCTCTTATAATTAAGGTCGCCGCCACCATCACTGTTTTCTCAGAAAACAGGGAAAATATGTCCTTCAGGGAATTAATTATTTAAAATCATAATTCCTGCAATGAAAGGATTAAGGAAACTAAATATTGAAATTTCTTGATTTTACTGTTTTTATAGATTCACATAAAATATTTTAAAATCATTAATGCATGTTCAATATATATTACAAAGCTTACTAAAATCATATATACTCAAAATTATGCAGCACTGGAAAGATCTTAATAAATTGATAGGTATATATGGCAGCCCCTGCTTACCAAAATAATCACAAAAAGCAGACAGACCCTGGCTGCATCACGAGATCAGTCACGAATCACTTCCAACGGAAAAGTGCGGCCGACCCCAGGTCAACCCTCACAATCCCTCACTCCGGGTGCATGCCCAACATCACCTGATCACTCAGACGATGTCCAGTCATCACGGTATTTTCCACTGTGGCCATGCCCACGTGATTTTTCTTTTTATTTAACAAATGTGGAAGATTCCTGAACTTCCACATATATATGTGTGTGTGTGTGTATTTATGTATGTATGTATGTATATATATATACATACACATACACTGGCAAAATGAAAATTACAGCCTTTTTTATAATTTCTGCCTCTCTCCCTCTTTCTCCTTCTCTTTTTCTTTCGTGTGTCTCTTCAAGGGTATATATATATATATATATATATATATATATATATATATATATATATATATATATATATATATATATATATATATATATATATATATATATAACATATATATGTTTATTTATACAAGCACGCACACAAACATATGTTATTCTCATGGAAGGAGAAAGATGAGATCCTTGTATTGTTATCTAACATGAAAATACATGTATTTGTCGTACTGACTCTTTTACTCCCTACAGCTGGGATGACATCCCCTTTCCTTCCATTAGAATAACATATGTTTGCATGCGTGCATGTATGTGTATTTATATATGTCTAAGTGTGTATGTCCTCTTTTTCATTTACAATCAAAAAATGTTACATAGATTCATAAGTATGCAATAAATATGTAATATAAACAGCTACAAATTATTTTATTACATTATCACATATGACATCTTCAAAATGCTTATTTTCCAGTCTCAACTATGGGAAAAAAAATATTTTTCAAAAATCTTATTTATTTTACAAGAAAACTGGAAACCCATGTCAAAATCCCTTGAGCGCAGTGTCCTACACTGCCCAAGAGTAAAATGAATACCACCACAGGGCAACATGCCATATTACATAATACTGCCACAAGGCCTATTACACATGTCTAGAAACCTGTGACCAATGGGTTAAAGCAAAGGATTTTCTCCCCAGAAATGAGAAGCTAGCAGCTAAGGGCTTCCCCATGCCCCGGGCCCGCAAGACTGGTACCACCATTGCAGGGATTGTGTTCAAGGATGGCGTGGTGTTGGGGGCAGATACAAGAGCCACAGAAGGCGACACTGTCGCTGACAAGAACTGCAGCAAGATCCATTACCTTCAACCCAATATGTACTGCTGTGGGGCAGGTGAGGGAGAGTGGAACAACACTTTCATTGTTATTGGCATTATCATTTGTGTCATCCTATCAGACTCATAGCAAGGCAAATTATGTAATGTACACTGATTACTTGGAATTTCACAATTGCTAACTATAAAGTTCATTTAGTATTCCTCATTACACTAACCAAAGATATTAAACTCCAAGATGATACATATTTTTATCTTAACCTCCACCTGCCAGGTACTGCCGCTGACCTGGAGATGACCACTGCCCTAATGGCAAGCCAACTTGAGCTCCACCGTCTCAACACCAACCGCCAGGTGCCTGTTGTTGCTGCCAACCGCATGCTGAAGCAGATGTTATTCCGCTACCAGGTGAGGGAAGGAGAGAGGTAGAGAACGAGGAAAAGAAAGGGAATAGGCAAGAGGATGTATGAATAGGAGGGAGGAAAGATGAAAGGAACCAAGAGAATTGGGTGAAGAGTGGGGGGATGGGGAGAGGAAGGGGGTAGGATATTGCAGCTTTTTTTTTTTTTTTTTTTTTTTTTTTTTTTTTTTTTTTTTTAAGATACTGAATTTTCAGAATTCATAAGCTCAGTAGCAGATTATCTCTCCAAAGAAGGGATTAGGAAAAATAAGATTTATAAAAAAATCTTCCCTAAAGGGATTTAGAGGAAACTTTATACATCATAGCATTACGTTCGAATGACATTATTAGGTTATCTGCAAATTAAAAGTCTTACAAAAGGTCTTAAAAGTAACACCTTGCCATGTAACAGTCTTGTTACATGGTAAGGAGTCTTTTGTTATATATAAAAAGTATTAAACATCAGTCGACCTGAATGAAATGTACATTATTAGGCATTTTGAGAATTTACCAGAATTACTTATTTTTAACAGTTTTGATCGTAAGGAAATGGTAAGCTTATAGATTTTTTTAGGAAGCCTACAGATGATGAGAAACCACAAGAAGGAACATAGTCCATGTTGGACATAATAAAAACCAAAATTAGTTCGAGAAAAATCAAATGAAAGGGAAAAAAATATATATGACGAAAAAATTATAACAGGAAGGATAGTAGAAAATGCTGAAATACTCAATAGAGTATACTCAATGATTATAGAAGCCCTAAACTTAATTGATTGTTCATTCTTTATTTACACATTCATTTATTTCTCTTAACAGGGCCACATTGGAGCAGCTCTCGTCTTGGGTGGAGTAGACAAGAACGGCTTCCACATCTACTCCATCCACCCCCATGGTTCGACTGATCGCCTGCCCTACACTACTATGGGCTCGGGATCTCTTGCTGCAATGTCTGTCTTTGAGGCACGCTGGAAGCCTGACATGGAGGTAATGAGGATGGATTTTTTTCACATGCTGCCAGGGATGGTATGTGCGTACATACCATGCGCATTCTGTGTTTAATTTAATAATTGCTTTTACACTTTTACAACTTTTATTTGATTGCATATGACTTAATGTTTTTTCTTTTATATTCCATGTTTTTTCTCTTGTTTTCCTCTCTTCCTCACATCTATCTCTCATTTTTCTTTTTTTTTTTTCTTTTTTCTCTTTCTTTGTTTTCCTCTTTTTTTCCCGTCCCATATCTTGTCTCATTATTACATGTAAATGTTTTTTAGTATTCATGCATATGATTAACTGAGGTGGTAATGCAAACGTTTCCATTTTCATAAAACCTTCATAATTAAATTTTAAAAAGAGAGCACCACGTCACATTCTTTTTGGTGCTAGGACCCTAATACCCTAATGTGAATATTGCAGCTGGAAGAGGCCAAGCAGCTGGTCCGCGACGCTATTGCCGGTGGCGTGTTCAATGACTTGGGCTCTGGCTCCAACATCGATCTGTGTGTCATCACCAAGGATGGAGCCAACATGATCAGGCCTTATGATGTGGCCAACATCAAAGGAGAGAGGTATGTGGTTGTATTTTTCCCTTCCTTTCTTTCTATATGGAGAGTGGGTTTTTGTCCTTTCTTACTAGGGGTTTTATATAAGCAGGACTGTTGAGCCATTATACAAAACTCCTCAGTTTATGATGGCAGCCTATCTATCAAACAGGTAATCAAAGCCATATTTATATATTTTTATTGTTTATGAAAAATAGATAAATAGAAGGGTAATAGAAAGTTAATACAATATACAATCTCAATAAAAATGAAAAATGTAAAGTCCTGTTTCTTCTTACAGTTTTTGAGATTGATATATCAGTTAGCATCATTTCAATTCTTTTTAACTTTTATATTTATTTTTATTTTTCTGTCCACAGGCTCGGAAAGTATGAATACAAGCGAGGGACAACAGATGCTACCAAGATAGTGCGTCCCATTATTGTTGAGTCACAGAGCGTGAAGATGGTGAAAGTGGAAGAGATGGACACAGCATAATAGTGTTATCATTAGTATTATTATTTTTTATTTTTCACAGAATTTAAGCAGAAAACTTCACAGGAATAGAATTTTGCCATTCTTGTCATGTTCAAAACAGACGTGTTTTGCTTGAGTAAAAATTTGGGTTTTCCGTATGTCTAAGATATTGTAACTGATCTTAACAATAAACATATTTGATAAATGTTGCCTCGTTTTTCTCTCCTAGGTTTTTACTCTCTCTCTCTCTCTCTCTCTCTCTCTC
>NC_091551.1:5929852-5932352 GCF_042767895.1 Penaeus vannamei
CTAAGCATACATTATTGAACAACATTCAAAGAAAAAACAATGCACGATAATTACTTCACACATACCCTTTAATAATTTGTTATTGGGAAGAGCTTCAAATAAGGTATCTTTTGGTGACTGGGACTATTCACATAACCCTAGAAAGAGACTGGGATCCATGCAGAGTATTCTTGTTTCTGGAAGAAATGTATGAGAGATTATTTTCCCACATAACTAATTCGTCAAAAATGGCATGTTCAGAGGAGGAACTTACAAGTGGGTGACATAGTTTTAGTTCAAGTTAGCTCAGGTGGTAATTGCAAACTCAAGGTGTGATGGAAAGTTGAGGGATGTTATGATACGGTGTAAGATAACAAAACCCGGTTCTGATTTTAATGGCCAAAATGATAGTGTAACCAAGAGGTCTGCACACAAGTTGGTTGTGATTTTACCTGTGGAAGAACAAGGTTGTTAATGATTATATGAATGCTGGGGGGGGGGGTGTATTGTAAATATGTTGAGAAAAGGAAATTATTGCTGCTTTTGCTGTGGTTCTCGTGTATGAATTTTGTAGTAATTGTGGTTTGATAATGGTTCATCATTACACACACACACACACACAATTTGTTTCAAATTTTGAATATTAGACTGTATGATTTGATTATTTGCAATTTCATTAAGATGATCCTGAGTATTTGTATAATAAGAAATTTGCTTTTTGGATAGGGTTTGGTATCATTTTTATTGATTTGTATGACTTTTACAGGTCGAAACCTTTTTGGTGGATAAATTGTTTAACGTCAGAAGGCATTTCATTAACTGGGCGATTCAATCATCACCATCACCATCATAACTGATCACCTGATTTTTTTATCATCATCATTATTATGATTTTCATCATCATTATCATTATTATTTTATCATCATCAGCGTTATCATCATCATCATTATTATTGGTATTGTAGTAATGATTAATATTGTTATCATCATTATCGTCATTATTATCGTTATAATCATCATCATCATCATTATCATTGTGATCATCTTCATTAGATACAGCTTTTGTAAGAATCGTACTCTACATACACAGATGAAAAGAGATACATGCTTCAAAATTCACACATTATTTCACATGCTGCATCTGTGCGTGTGCGCAACTTCGATATATGGCAGCGTGAAATATTGCAAAGTAGTTCACATTATTTCCCACTTTCCAGCAAGTATACCATAACTTGCTGCATTTTAAGGAAGAAAAGTACCGCATGAGAATATCGCCTTGGTTATGGTAGGTACTTTAAATAAATGGTGGCGCTAAAGTTATTGGCGTTGGAGTTTCCAACTAGTATTATGTCCCTTTATTTTAGGTCTGCCTAGAAGCCACGCCCTTCTTGTGCAGGGAGGATGGTGATTGGTTGATTTGCTGTCGTTTGGTCATTCATATTTCGGAGTGTGGTCGTAGTTTGGTAATCAGGTCTGTTTGTATATTAATGCTGCAGATTGGAAACGTAAAAGTTGAAATGACCCTAAACCATTAGCACTTATAAGAGGGTTTTCCGTGCAAAAGAAGGTTCCCATCGTTTTTGTTTTGGTTTTGTTTGTTACTACTAATGGTTTACGAAGATTTATATTTTTTGCTCCCAATTTTGAACTGATACAGATGCACAGGTTTAATTACAAGCCAAGGACACGCGTAGTTTGAACAGGCTGACAGTGACACAAAAATTGCAAACGAATAAATAAACTTCCCAGCTTTTAGAAAAGGGGCGTGGCTTCTGGGCAAAGACAATGTGCGGCGGTGATTCTATTAGACCTAAAAGCGCGGTGGCCGAGTGGTTAGAGCATCGGACTTTGGATTCGTCGACAAATCCATGTTCGAGGGTTCGAGTCCCCCAACTGGCGCTTTGTTCCCATAGGCAAAGAAATTTTCCTTGATTACCCATTGTAAAAGCCACCTGGGAGGCAAGCCAGCATTTGTGAGTGTCAAGGGAGGGCATCCGACTGTAAAACCCCATGCCAAAGCCACTATGGAATGAGCCGTAATAGGAAAATCAATGGAGGCGGCTCCATCCATAACAGCAACCCCATATATAAATGGAAGAAAGCTGAGAAGTTCCGCGGAAGAGCTGCCTGTACACGTCACTGAACAAATTTGTTCTATCGAATCAGAATGAATGAAATACTGAATTGGTATTTGTCGAATGTGTGAGGGTGCAAAGTGAAACCAGTAATTACGTATAGTTGTTGCGGGTAAAAGAATATAATTGGTGTCGGTCAATATGACATTTCGCCGTAGAACCGAATGTGTCATCGTTATGCCAACACTGTCTAAATACTCCCAGGGGGTTGTATTCCGCCTAGCAACAGCATATGCGAAGAAAGAGAGCCACAAATTTATTACTCTATTCTATTATTGTTCAACAAATATACACATATATTTCTATATAGAATTCATACATATCTAGCATATGTGTTTATTAAATGAATATATATATATATATATATATATATATATATATATATA
>NC_091551.1:5937352-5947352 GCF_042767895.1 Penaeus vannamei
TCCCTCCTCAACACCCACCCACACCCCACCCATCCACCCCCCACCCCGCCCATCCCCTCCTCACCCCCCACCCACACCCCACCCATCCACACCCCACCCCGCCCATCCCATCCTCACTCCCCCACCTCGCCCATTCTCTCCTCATACCCCACCCACACCCCACCCCGCCCATCCACCCCCCACCCCGCCCATCCACCCCCCACCCCGCCCATCCCCTCCTCACCCGTCCCCTTCCGCCCGCCCTTAGATCCGTGCGTCCTGGACTCCCTGTGGCGTGGGGGCGTCCCTCTCCGCGTCGTCGGCAGCGTGGGCGCGTGGTGGGCGCGGGTGGAGAATCTCACGTACCTGGAGGCGTCGCAGCACGTGCTGGTGGGCGGCGTTTCGTGGCTCACGTCTGTCATGGCTAAGGTTGGTGACCATGATTTCTTTAATGTTTTTTTTCTTTCTTTTTTTTTATTCTTTTTCTTTCTTTTTTTCTTTTTCTTTGTTCTTTTTCTTTATCTTTGTTCTTTTTCTTCTTCTTCTTCTTCCCCCCCTCCTCTTCCTCCTCCTTTTCTTCTTTCCTCCTTTCTCTCTCTCTTTTTCTCACTCTCTGAACAGGATCCATCTATAAAAAAAAATTATGCACAATGCCCAAAAGACACTCCATGACCCTTTCTCCTTCGCCTCTTTATCGACCAACCGTAACATCGGCTTCCAGTCATTGTGTTACACGTAGTCGGGTATACTAGCGTAATTCACCCGCTTCATCTATTAGCGAGCAAGGGACGTACTAAACGGGTTCGATTATTGGCGTTCGTGGGCGGGAGAAAGAGGGAGAAAGATAAAAAGGGGAGTGAAGAATGTATGTATGGATGTGTGCATATTCATGTAATTCTCTCTATATATGTGTGTGTGTGTGTGTGTGTGTGTGTGTGTGTGTGTGTGTGTGTGTGTGTGTGTGTGTGTGTGTGTGTGTGTTATGTGTGTGTGTTATGTGTATGAGAGAGACAGACAGATAGGAAGAGAGAGAGAAATAAAGATAGAGAGGGACAGACAGATAGACTATTAAAACACAGAATTAAAGATAAAATTCATATAAATAGCACAGCTGCTCATTCACCACATAACACAATTGTTTCGATTTTATCTATTTATTTGTTTATTTATTTATTGAGATTGAGGTTTGTAAATGTATCTCCCAGGTCAGTTTGGGACACAAATCTACGCACTCAAACTCCCCGTTTCAATTAACATTTTCCCACCCAGTTATATTATACCTAATGTTGTCTCCTAAATTTGGAATGTAGTATCACATGACCACATATCAAATGGTACATTGCCTTTCCACGCCCAAGCCGCACGCCGGTTTGGTAGATGGATAGATAAATTACTGTGATTGTTCTTTTCTTTTAAAGGATATATTATAGATCGTAATAATGTGATGTTCTAGATTTATATTGTAATATTATTATATAATGCTTTGACCATGCATCAAATGTACCACAGCTTGCCCACGCCTGTGCAGTTAGCCAGGGTGGTAAATAAAGGACTAAACTAAACTAAAACATTTTCCCATCCAGTTATACCGAATGGTTAACAAAATCAACGGCAGAAGATTTAAACAATATGTGTTGTGTTTTTTGCTCTAAGATTTCATACTCGTTTTCTATCTCTTTCGATTTGAAATGTCAGAGAATGTGTTCACAAGGCCAGCTGCGACACTCGGACTTGGACGGGGAAACTGTGATAAAAAAAAAGTTTAAAATCGGAGACCAATTTACCTCTCAGGCATTTATAGGAACCGTCTCTTCATCTAATAACTACTAAATATAAATACTAATAAGTAGGTGCCTATCCAAGCCATAACTCAAAGGCCAACCGAAGCTATAGAATGGTGACGACCAGTTTTTTTTCTCAGCGTAAAGGAAAAATAACTAGCATGTTTTCGTATTGTGTTTACATAAGTGCCCATGTCGCGTGTTCTGTTGGTAGAATAATAAGGGCACTCTATTTTCCTGAACGTACATTAGGGCTGAATGAAGAATCTCTACAATGCTTACATACATTTTGTAAGAGGGAACGTAAATCCTGCTGGCATAGAAAAAGTAAATGAAATGCATAGTCGTATTTATCACAGTCATCCCTTGTATTATCCTCAGTCTATTATCTTACCTTTATTGAACATTATATTTCTCGAACGCACCCCTTAATTTTTTTGAGGGGGGCTAATAATCATTTGCGAAAACTATTAGTAACGGCTGCTCGTGAATAAGATTAATAGCCATCGTGTTTATCATCATCTACCGCTGAAAGACATTTATTTTTCTTGAAGATACTCGTTATAGTTTATACTGGCAATCCCTTGGTGAAAATTATGAATGACAGGTATTTATAATCCCTTGGTGAGAATTATGAATGTTTGGTATTTATAAACTGAGAAAAGAGACTTATCTTTGAAAGTGAAATACTGTTTGTTGTGTTCATAGTCAAAAACTCATAAAAAATACTATTTGTTCAGATTAATAAGAGAATCGACCTTCATTTGGCCTCAGTCGGTCGTTAAAGAAATAAACATATTCAAATTGGTTTGGTCAACCTCCCAAAAAAAACTTGACTAACGAAAATTCTTCTCTCTAACAGGTCAGGCCATTCTACGACGCTTTCAAAATCAATGCGCAGGTAAGGACTACACCTGTAATAATGACATATGGAGTGATTTGTGATGATGATAGTTTAATGAGGCTCTGCGAGTTATTTGCACTCGCCTCTGTTAGAGATGGGAACATGTTGATTTTCATGAGAAAAATGTTGTAAATGTATTCCAAAAAAGTGATATGTCTATATATACATATATATATATATATATATATATATATAGATAGATAGATAGATAGATAGATATAGATACATACATACATACATACATACATACATACATATACATATACATATACATATACATATACATATACATATACATATATATATATATATATATATATATATATATATATATATATATATATATATACATATATACATATATATATGAATAAATATATACATATACATATATACACATATATACACATATACATATATATATACATATATACATATATATATATATATATATATATATATATATATATATATATATATATATATATATATATATATACATAAACCCCGAAGAAAACCCGCTGGTTCTGGGTGGCGAGCGACTGCCCGGCCCCGCCCCCTCTCCCCCCCCTCGCCCAAGGACGTCTTCCCTCCACCTCGCCGCTTCCTCCTCCTTCTGCGCCTCTTTCCTTCTCCGAGATCTGCGGCCGCGTCTCCCGTGTCCTGGAGGAGAGCGTGAAGGGCGTCCTGCTGGTGCACTCGGGGAGGCTGGCGTCAAGCGAGAATGAGACTGAGGTTCCCGCAGACACGTGAGAGTCATTTGTTTTTGTTTTGGTTGTTTTGGCGCCAAAATTTTTCGAAGCGTGGCGGAGCAGGTAGAGATAGATAAAGGGATAAAGGGAAGAATAAATGAGGATTAGTTGAAAAAATAGAACAACAACAAAAAAAGATTATTATATTAAGAGAAAAAAATGAATAAATGAAAATAAAAGAACCATCCTTCCCACCCAAGAAAATAGAATAAAAAAAACAAAAGCGAATGGAATTAGAAACTGAATAAATATTTAAAAAAACAGAAAGAATAGCAAAAAACGAATAAAAAGCCTTGTATATCCTCCCAAGACCTCGCTAATTACCCCCCCAGGTGGGTGGCCATAGCAGGAGTGCAGCGCAGCGGCGACGGCTCCTCACAGCTGGAGTTCGTGGCCAGCTGGAGCGCCGCGGGACTCGAGAGCTACAAACCCATCTGGCCTCAACCGCCTTTCGACTTTATGAACAAAACCGTCAGAATTGCTTGCATAAAGGTATGTTGCATTTAACTATAGGTGGAACATTGAACATTTATTTATTTATCGGTTGTGTTGTTTTTGTATGAGTAGAATTTGCTGTATGTTGTGATTTATTTATTTGTTGAATATCTTACGTGTACAATTTACTGGCTATTGTGGTTTCGTATGAGTTATATTGTTTTTTTTTATGCATATAATGTGCTGGTTATTGTTAACATTCGAATATTCAACACACGATGAGAGACAAAATCTCTACGCCCACGCCGACCCAGACCACAAACCCATCCCGCCCACATTACTAAACGCCCACGCCCGTATCCCGCCCACATTACCAAACGCCCACGCCCGCACCCCGCCCACATTACCAAACGCCCACATTACTAAACCCCCACGCCCGTACCCCGCCCACATTACCAAACGCCCACATTACTAAACCCCCACGCCCGTACCCCGCCCACATTACCAAACGCCCACGCCCGCACCCCGCCCACATTACTAAACGCCCACGCCCGCACCCCGCCCGCATTACTAAACGCCCACGCCCGCACCCCGCCCACATTACTAAACGCCCACGCCCATACCCCGCCCACAGAAACCGCAAGTGTTCGAGTTTGAGGACGGCGCCAGCCTGGACAGCGCGGGCGGTTACATCGTGGAGATTCTGAAGGTTATACGCGGGCGCCACAATTTCACGGGCGTGCTGGTCCCCACTGAGGGCTTCGGACTGCGCACGCCCAACGGGTCCTATAACGGGATGGTGGGCGTCGTCCAGCGGAAGGTGCGTTTTGAGGGTGGAAAAAGAGGGTTAGTGAGGATGATAATCTGATAAAAAAGATTATCTTTCGTGTTTCATTCTTTCTTTCATTTCTTTCTTGTCCTTTCTGTCTCATCGCTTCTCTTTTCCTCTCTTCCTTTCCTCCTTTCTTTCTTTTCTTTTCTTTTGTTTCCTTAAATTTTTTCTTGGTTTCGCAGATTTCTCCATCCTTTCTCCTCCTTTCATTCCTCTTTCTTTTCTTTCCGTTTCACGTTCGTTGCTTTTCCATCCAAGACGGTTTTGTTTTGAATGCCTCTTGGTCACCTTTTTATCTTTCTTATATTTATTCCTTCTTTATCCATTTCTTTTCTTCCCTTTCTGTTTCATCTCGGTTTTTCTTTCCTTCCTGTGCCTCTGGTTTTGCTAACTGTCTCATCGTTACCTTTTTCTTTTTTCTTTTAATTCATTCTTTCTCTATTTACTTCCGTTCCATTTTATCCCTGTTGCTTTTTTTCCCATCCAAATCATATAACTCTAAAACACACATTTATTTATTTTTACCGATTACGCTAATCACAATTAATCAAACATCCCAATAAAATCGAAAAAAAACATTATCCGCCACACATTTATTCATATTTACCGATTATGCTAATCACAATTAATTAAACATCCCAACAAAATCGAAAAAAGCATATCAAACCCCCAATAAAATCGAGAAAAAAAATTATCCACCACACATTTATCTATTTTTACCGATTATGCTAATCACAATTAATCAAACATCCCAATAAAATCGTAAAAAAAAAAAACATTACCCAATAACACATTTATTTATTTTACCGATTCTAATCACAATTTAATCAAACATCCCAATAAAATCGAAGAAAAACATTATCCGCCACACACTTATCTATTTTTACCGATTCTAATCACAATTTAATCAAACATCCCAATAAAATCGAAAAAAACATATCAAACTCCCAATAAAATCGAAAAAAAGCATTATCCGACACACATTTATTCATATTTACCGATTCTAATCACAATGTAATCATTATCCGCCACACATTATAAATATAATAATATTTTTTTACCGATTCTAATCACAATTCAATCAAACATCCCAACAAAATCGAAAAAAGCATATCAAACCCCCAATAAAATCGAAAAAAAAGCATTATCCGCCACACACTTATCTATTTTTACCGATTCTAATCACAATTTAATCAAACATCCTAATAAAATCGGAAAAAATACATTACCCATAAACACATTTATTTATTTTTACCGATTATGCTATTCACAATTAATCAAACTCCCAATAAGATCGTAAAAAAGAAGCATTATCCGCCACACATTTATTTATATTTACCGATTCTAATCACAATGTAAACATTATCCGCCACACATTATAAATATAATATTTTTTTGCCGATTCTAATCACAATTTAATCAAACATCCTAATAAAATCGGAAAAAATACATTACCCATAAACACATTTATTTATTTTTACCGATTATGCTATTCACAATTAATCAAACTCCCAATAAGATCGTAAAAAAGAAGCATTATCCGCCACACATTTATTTATATTTACCGATTCTAATCACAATGTAAACATTATCCGCCACACATTATAAATATAATATTTTTTTGCCGATTCTAATCACAATTTAATCAAACATCCCAACAAAATCGAAAAAAGCATATCAAACCCCCCAATAAAATCGAAAAAAAAGCATTACCCGCCACACATTTATCCATCTTTACCGATTCTAATCACAATTTAATCAAACCCAACAAAATCGCAAAAAAAAAGCATTACCCGCTCTCCCGAACCTGCAGGAGGCGGACATGGCGGCTCTGGACTTCACGCCGAGTCTCGCGAGGACGGAGGTCGTGGACTTCAGCATCCCGATCGGCGAGGACATCGTGGTCATCATCTCCCGCGCCCCTGACATCCTCATCAGGCCCTTCTTGCTCTTGCAGATCTTCTCGCCCCTGGTATGGCTTCTGTGGGTCGCTCTCTTCCTCTTTCTTTCTTAGTGTTTCTTTTTATTTTTAGTTTTAGTTTTCTTTTTCTTTTTCTTTCTTTCTTTTTCTTTTTCTTTTTCTCTTTCTCTCTCTTTCTCTCTCTCTTTCAATATAATAATAATAATAATAATAATAATAATAATAATAATAATATATATATGAAACATATAATATAGAATAAGGCATATATGTATAAACTGTATATGTATATGTATAATATATAAACATATATATATATATATAATAATAATAATAATAATAATAATAATAATATAATAATAATAATAATGATAATAATAATAATAAACATGTATATAATAATATATATATTATAATAATAATAATAATAATAATAATAATAATATATGTAATAATATATATATAATAATATTAATAATAATATTAATAATAATAATAATATGTTTCCAATAATAATAATAATAATAATAATAATAATAATAATAATAATAATAATAATAATATATATATATATATAATAATAATAATAATAATATATAATAATAATAAACATTAATAATATTAATATAATAATATAATAATAATAATAATAATAATAATAATAATAATAATAATAATAATAATAATATATAATATATAAATATAATAATATGTATGTATATATATATAATAAACAATAATAATAATAATATGACTTAATAATAATAACTAATAATAATAATATTAATAATAATAATAATAACCTTATAATATATAATAAATAATATATATATATATATATAACCTTGTATATTATAATAATAATGACAATAATAATAATAATAATAATAATATATAATAATAATAATAATATTTATTAATAATAATAATATTAATATATATAATATAATAATAATAATATATATATGTATATATATATATATATATATATATAATATGTATATATATGTATAATAATAATAATATAATAATATAATAATAATAATAATAATAATAATAATAATAATAATATTTAATATATATATATAAATAATAATATAATATAAATAAATATAAAATATTAAAAATAATAATAATATTAATAATAAAAAATAATAATAAATATAATAATATATATAATATAATAATAATAATAATAATAATAATATTAATAATATTAATAATAATAATAATAATAATAATAATAATAATAATAATAATAATAATAATAATAAAAAAATAATGAAAATAATATGTATGTATATATATATGTCTGTAAGCATATACATAAAAATACAAATGACCTTATGTAAATGTTAAGCCAATATGTAAATACATATCTCTCCCTCTCTATCTATCTATCTACTAACCAACTTACCCAAATACCCCCCCCCTTAATCTAGCTCCCCCTCCCCCGCCCACAGTCCTGGCTGGCCATCCTCGCCTCGGCCATATCGGTGGGCGTGGTGACGTGGATCGTGGGCGTGGCAGAGGCGTACGTGGGCGGGGAGAGGAGCAAGGGCGCGATAAGCCTCACGGAACAGGTGGTGGCCGCCCTCATGATCCACGTGTATCAGGGTGAGTGTGTGAGGCGTGTTTTTCTTTCTTTCTTTCTTTTTTTCTTTTTTTTCGTTTTGTCTTTTTTTTCTTCTTCTTCTTCTTCTTTTCTTTTCGTTTTGTCTTTTTCTTTTTTCTTCTCCTTCTTTTTTCTTCTTCTTCTTCTTCTTCTTTTCTTTTCTTTCTTTTCTTCTTCTTTTCTTTTCGTTTTTTCTTTTTCTTCTTCTTTTCTCTTCGTTTTTTCTTTTGTCTTTTCCTTTTTTTCTTTTCTTTTTTTCTTTTTTTCTTCTTTTTTACCATGTGGGGGTCTTCGTGTGTAAAATTTGTATATTACTATCATTGTTTTTGTCGTGACCATTGTGGTTGTTAAGATTATAATTATTTTCATTGTTAATAATGATAATGATAATAATGATAATAATAGTAATGATAATAATAATGATAATGATAATGATAATAATAATGATAATAATCATGATAGTAATAATAATGGTAATAATGATAATGATAATAATAGTAATGATAATAATAATGATAATGATAATGATAATGATAATGATAATGATGATAATGATAAGGGTAATGATAATAACAACAACATAACAACAACAAAATAACATAATCAATCAAAGACTAAACCTTATCTCCCCCCTCCCGCCCCACACCCACCCCCCCACCCACCCCTACCCAGGCAGCCCCGCCCGGCCTCGCTCGCCCGCCGCCCACCTCGTAGGAGTCACGGGCATGCTGGTGGCCCTCGTGATCGGGTCCTTGTACTGCGGCTCCGTCACGGCCTTCCTCGCCATCCCCTTCAGGTGGGCCGCGGCGGGACGGGGAGGTTTGAGATTTTTGGTGTTTATTTTTTTATTTTTTTTATAATTATTATTATTATTTTTTTTTTTTTGTTATTTTTGGGGAGATTTAAGTAGTTAATTTGGTCTAAAAGGACAGTAATCAAACATCTTGAAGAGCCTTCTTGTAGGAAAAGAGAAAATATATGTGTGTGTGTGTGTGTGTGTGTGTGTGTGTGTGTGTGTGTGTGTGTGTGTGTGTGTGTGTGTGTGTGGGTGTGTTTTGTGTGTGTGTGTGTGTGTGTGTGTGTGTGTGTGTGTGTGTGTGTGTGTGTGTGTGTGTGTGTGTGTGTGTGTGTCCATCAGTAGTTTCTACATAATAAAATCAAATTGAAACATAATGAAACAAAATTAAAATGCAGGTTTTAACAAAACACTATAGAAGGTGATAAAGAGGAGGAGGGAGAGAAGGGGAAGAGGAGAGAGGGAGGAGAAACATGAATGGATAGGAAAGTAGGTGGATAGATAGGTGGCGAAGAGGTGGGGATAGATAGATAGATAGGTAGGTAGAGAGATAGATAAACAGATATCAGCGAATGATATCTATGACCTTAAACCACTTCATATCCTCTTTTTAAATCGTTTCTTTCCTTTTTAATCCGTTATCTCACTTAAACCTCTTCATATCCTTTTTTAATCGTTGCTTTCCCTTTTAATCAGTTATCTCACTTAAACCTCTTCATATCCTCTTTTTAAAATAATTTCTTTCTCTTTTAATCAGTTATCTCACTTAAACCTCTTCATATCCTTTTTAATCGTTTCTTTCCCTTTTAATCAGTTATCTCACTTAAACCTCTTCATATCCTTTTTAATCGTTTCTTTCCCTTTTAATCCGTTATCTCACTTAAACCTCTTCATATCCGTTTTAATCGTTTCTTTCCCTCTTAATCAGTTATCTCACTTAAACCTCTTCATATCCTTTTTAATCATTTCTTTCCCTCTTAATCAG